>NC_056744.1:28511426-28649357 GCF_019279795.1 Protopterus annectens | reverse complement strand
GTAAGGGGCCAAAATTTGGAAATTTAAAAGAAATGCTTTCTTTTAAACCTTGGCCCTCCTGTTCAGGCAGTTCTGGACTTCTTAGCAGAGATTTTTCATGCAGGCTCCTCTTCTTCCACAGTCAGAGTTCAATTGGCTGCTATTTCCAATTTTCATGTCGGGATAGCAGATCATAATATTATGTCCCATAGGCTCTGCAGGGCCTTCTTGAAAGGAATTTTCCTACTAAAACCTCCAATCAGGAATCCTCCTCCTCAGTGGGATCTAAATTTAGTGCTGACATCCTTGATTCTTCCCCTTGAGCCAGCTGTTTCTTGTTCCCTGAAATATCTTTATTGGAAAGCGTTATTTCTAGTGGCTATTACATCTGCCAGGAGGGTGTCTGAACTTCATGCTCTTTCGGTTCGACCCCCCTATTTGGTTTTTCACAAAGACAGAGTATCTTTGAGAACTAACCCAACCTTTTTACCTAAGGTCGCTTCAAAGAACAATTTGAATCAATCCATTGATCTCCGGTATTTTTCCTAACTATTCAGATAGAGCTGAACAAAGCTACATTATCTTGATGTCCATCGTCAACTTAGATATTATTTGGACAGAACAAAAAATTTAGAAAATCTGATCAACTTTTTGTTTCCTATGCGGATAATAAAAAGGCCTTCCTGTTTCTAAAGTGACTTTGTCCAGATGGCTTTCTTCGTCATCTCTGAAATTTATACGCTCAGGGAAAACAGCTGTGCTCAAAACCTAAAGCACATTCAACTAGGAGCTTAGCTACTTCTACAGCTTTTCAAGCTAGACTTCCTTTGGACACTATTTGTGCAGCGGCCACTTGGGCTACTCCTCACACTTTTGTTTCCCATTACAAATTGGACTTGGCCTCCAGGGACAGAGCCAGTTTTGGCTCTACAGTCCTCAAGAGTTTGTTCCATTGAGCCACCCAGGATAGAGGTGCTAGGGGCGGTCCCATCAAGCAAGAATGAAGGCGAGATTGACAACTTAACATTAAGTTATGTACCTACCATAACGTTCCATGTTAGTTGTCTTCTCGCCTTCTTTCTTCGACCCTCCCTCCTTCCCCTGGCCTGGACAGACCTTGTATAAGAAACTATTATGCTAAAGACCATTCAGACCTGGTCCTTTTTCCATCTGTAAGTTTCTTCTTCCTTTGGGAAGTATTTTATGCTTGGTGCTATTGCCCTTTGTCAACAAACGAGATCTGGGTACTTACCGCCTTGCATCATGGGATATGGGGCTGCCTCGACCTGGTAAAAGTGACTCTCGAGCTTAGCAAGTGCCGAGTCGGAGCCGAGGGATCGGCTCCGAACCCATCAAGCAAGAAAGAAGGCGAGAGAAGACAACTAACATGGAACGTTATGGTAGGTACATAACTTCTTAATTTGTTAGAATATGAGAAAGCACAAATAGAGTACAAAGAAATGATAAATAAAGGATATAGGTTACATTATTTTTCAAATAAGGATGTGAAAGAAAAATTAAGTATTAAGAATCCCAGAATGCCATGCTTTTATTGTATACCGAAAATACATAAGAGTATGGATAACCCACCTGGACACCCCATAGTGTCAGCAAGTGGTGGTTTTTTGCAAAATATTTCATGTTTTTTACATGATTTTTTGTTACCTACAGTTCTTAAACTACCATCTTACATCAAAGTTTGTTTATATACTAACATTAAACATGAAGATGGAATATGTGCAATCAAATATTATATGGGTGAGAGTCCAGTAGTGGAGTTTATAGTAGATTTGATTAGTATGTGTTTAAAAAATAATATGTTTGAATTTAATGGTAATTTATATAGACAAAAGCAAGGCACAACGATGGGGGCAGCTTTTGCCCCTAGTTACGCCAACATATTTCTGGGATATTTTGAAAATATGTGTATATACACAAATCAATTCTTTAAAAAATATGTGTAAGTATTTTCGTTTTATTGACTATTTAATATTTGTATGTAAAGGAGGGCGAGAACAAGTTTTGTTGTTCTTAGAGCAAATTCAAGTTAACAACATGGGTATTAGGTTTGATGGTTTACAAATAGGGTGTGAAGTGCATTATTTGGATGTTTTATTGAAAGGACAAGTGGGAGAATATATTAATTCATGCATATATAGAAAATGTAAAGATATAGGATCTATTTTACATGGTGAAAGTTTCCATCCACCTCATACTTTAAAAGCTGTACCATTTACGGAATTTAATAGAATTAAAAGGTTATGTAATAATCCAATAAGAATGGAACATGAATTTAGGGAAAGTTTTAATAAATTTAGTTGTAGAGGATATAATATGGAGAATTTAAGAGTTAGTTTGAATAAAGTTAAGAAAAATATAAAATATGGTGGAAGTAAGAGTGGAAGGAAGGAGAGTGACAGTATTTATTTTGTTTTTACTTATTCAGTATTATCTAAAAAAATATGGAACAAGTAAAATACAGTTGGGATGTAGTAAAAAGAGAAGTGGATTTTTTGAGTAATAAAAAATAATTTTTCTTATAGAAGGGGCAGGAGTATTAAAGATTTTATAGTTCACAGTAGATTTAGTATGCCAAAAATACAAATGGTTAAGTCAGTAGAACAATTGGGGATGGTGGCTTGTGGTAAATGTAGTATTTGCAAATATGTAGTCAAAGATTTTGATAAAATTAATGGTGTTCCATTCTTTACGAATGGAACATTTAATTGTAAAACAGTGGGAGTTGTGTATGGCATGAAATGTCTTTGTAATAAATTTTATGTAGGGGAAACAAAGAGAACATTTGCTTGTAGAATTAAAGAGCATGTTAGAGATATTAAAAATAATAAACAAACGAGTCCCATAGCACTGCACTTTAATAAATATCATAATGGTAACCCTGAGGGATTGGTAGTAACTGATTTAGAAAGTGTATTGAGAAGGGAGTATTTGAGTGAACAACAAATTAAGTGTATATTACGAAAAAAAGAAACATGTTTGATTTTAAAATATAATACATTAAACCCTATTGGGTTAAATTATGATTGTTCATGGAAAAGTTTATTGTAATTAAATTATTGTAGTTGTTTTAGTTAATATTTTATGCATAGTGTAGAAACTGTGGATATTGTCCCTTTATGTATTAATTGATTGTTTGATTGATTGTGTGGGTGTGTTGTATCTGTGTATAAAAGTGAGTATGTATGATTTAGAAATTTCTTACTCTGTTAAAGGCAAGTTTGCCGAGGCTCTAGAGAATTTATCTGTATTTCATGCTGACAAAAGTTGCTCCAAATAGTTTTTTTAAAATAAATTTTTGCATCACTGGTAACTGGATTTATTTTTTGTGGTGAAGCAGAACATCTTTTGTGCATCCTTATTGTGGTTTTACAATTACATGGTAGAACTGCTAGGCTATGGCAGGGGCACAAATTGTACCATGTTAACATGATGAAACCTTACCATGATAGGGATGCCCTTGTGCTGAGCATTTGCAGTGGATTGCAGGAGGAGTCTGAGGGAGATCTGGGGACTAATCTCCTCAGTGAGGTTCGGGCTGACACCTCAGTGGAAGGGGTAGTAGTGTCCCAGCAGCTATCTCCTACCCAGGTTTGAGAAATCCGAGCAGTGTTGCAGGAATTTGGGACATGTTCACTGGGAAACCAGAGTGCACCCACCTGGGGCAGCACCAGGTGGACACAGGACCCCATAGGCCTATTAGGCAGGCCCCTTATAGAGTGCCTGAGAGAGTCAAACAGACTCTCTGAGCGAGGAGGTATAGGAGATGTTGGAACTAGGGGTGATTTCAAGAGTCCAACAGTCCCTGGGCCTCCCCTAGTGGTGCCAAAGAAGGATGGCAGCACCAGGTTCTGTGTGGACTACAGGAAATTAAATAGTCACACGGCGTTGGATGCTTACCCCATGTCTAGGACAGATGAGGCCCTAGAGCAGCTGGGTGGGGCTAAGTATCTTACAACCATTGATCTTACCGAGGGTTACTGGCAGGTGCCCTTGACTCCCAGTGCTAGAGAGAGGTCAGCCTTTGTGACTCTTTTTGGCTTGTATGAGTTCACAAAGATGCCCTTTGGGATGAAGAATGCCTCGGCGACTTTCCAGAGGCTGGTAGATAATATCTTAGCAGGACGGTTTGCCTTTGCTTACCTAGATGATATTGCCTTTTACAGCCATTCCTGGCCAGAGCACCTTCAGCATGTCAGGGAGGTGATGGGCTGACTACAGAGGGGAGGGTTGACCATTAAGCCGAGCAAATGTCAGGTGGGTATGGCGGAGGTCTCCTACCTGGGACATAGAGTGGGGAGTGGTAAGATAAGGCCAGAACCTGCCGAAGTGGAGGCCATTCAGGCATGGCCTGCGCCTGTTAATAAAAAGCAGGTGAGGGCATTTTTAGGGACAGCAGGGTACTACAGAGCGTTTGTCCCCAGTTATAGTACCATAGCTGCTCCCCTCACAGACCTGACAAGGAAGAACAGGCCAGATAAGGTAGTATAGACCCTAGCATGTGAGCAGGCATTCCAAAAGCTTAAAGAAGCTTTGGGAGGACCCCCTGTGTTAGCCAGTCCAGATTACAGCAAATAATTTGTTGTGCAGGTGGATGCTATGAACCATGGGATGGGGGCTGTACTTAGCCAGATTTCTTCAAAGGGAGAAGAGCACCCAGTGGTTTATCTCCGTCGTAGGCTCCAACCCAGGGAGGAATGCAATGCAGCTGTAGAAAAGGAATGTCTAGCCATAGTGTGGGCATTGCAGAAACTTCAGCCTTATCTCTGTGGAAGGAAATTCACTGTTATGACAGATCACAACCCCCTAACATGGTTAAACAGAGCCAGCCAGCAAAATGCCAAGTTGCTAAGATGGAGCCTAGGGTTGCAAGCATATGATATGTCAGTGCAGCACTGCAGTGGGATTAGCAATGCCAGTGCAGATGGGCTCTCAAGACAGGGAATGGGGTAGGTATACTTAGATAGACCTGACCCTCTCAAGCAGCGTTTCTCAAGGGTCACTTGAATAAGTAGCTTGAGTTCTCCGGGGGGGGGGGTGTGAAGGCTGCCAGCCTAGCCAGATAGAATTGTGCAGATAAGTCTATCATTTGTAAATATGAATGTTGAATTACAGACTTGTTTTCTTAATTGAAAGAAAATACTGTGAAATGTTGAACTTGAAACAATGTAGCAACATTGCCCTCTGCTGTAAAGAAAGCTAAGTCCAGCATTTCTTGTCTGTTCTTTTAAGTTGAAATTATTCCATGTGTGTCCCTTTGAAATTAGAATTTGGAGTTGATGAGTCTGGAGTGAAGCATCCTGCCTATTGTTTTAACTTAAGGAATAATTACTACTGTAGAATGTCTTTTATTGATGTAGTTTCCTGCAGGTGCAAGATAACAAGAATGTAGTATCTGTCAGCCTGGGAACCCCAGGAAAGGGTGAAATGATGTAATGGAAATCAGGACTGGAAATAGTAATTTAAACTGAGAAAATCAGAAGGCATTAAGCATTTTTGTCTTGATCATCCAACTCATAGCACTGTCTTGCTCATATGTAATTTATCTTGTGTTTTCTTTTAGAAATAGCTAAGAACTAGAAAGATTAGACTGTGTTTTTCTGTGATGTCAGAACTGTACTACTAATTTATTTTAAGTATTTCTGTGTGAGCTCTGAATTATTCACTAGCACTGTGTAGTAAGAAGTATTATCTTGTGTTTTGTTATTTATTATTAAATATTTTAAAACCTTTCAACTGTGGCTGTTTTGTGTAGAGATAATTTAAGCTCTTAAGAGTACTTGCATGCCTTTGATAAAATTGTACAAAGCCACTCCTATAGCTTTAGCCCTTGGTGATGCTACCTATTGGATAATAATATTGCGCAGTAATAATTGGACACCATTTTAAGAGCCTTTGAATAGCTGATAAATATTAGTTGGGTGGTGGCAGTGATTTCTACCGTATAGTCTGGATAAAAGCAGCACAGCTGGAGAACCTGTGCCAGCCTTCCCCATAAATGTCTGTGTGGTTGTATAAACTCTTATCTCAAAGTATTTGTGTGTCAGCTACTTGGAGCAGGGACGTGAAGCATTAGTTTCACAGAGAGGGTGCTGAAGGATTTGGCTTGGACACTCGGCTGAGGACTGAACCCTACAGCTGTGCCATTGGGAAATCTTATTTGGGATCTGGACAGAGAGGGAAACCGATACCCCAGACATTGTGTGTTCCCTATATGCTCTTAAGGGAAGTTGTGCTTGATGCAAAAAGCTGCCTCTGGAAATACTGGGTGTTGTATTCCTTTTTGTTCCAAGTGAACATCCCTCTCCAGTGTCAATGGTGAGGTTTCAGGCTCCTTGATTAGTGGCCTTGAGTGGGTATGTCACACACCTCTTCTTCTTTCCTTGTCGGCTGTGACTGGGTCTGTACAGCTTCTGTGGTGGTTTCATCATTCAGAAGCTGCTGAAAAGTACTCATTCCATCTGCCTTTGATATCCTGTGGACTGGTGAGCAAGTTGTTTCTGGCATCCCTCGTGAAGGGTGTCTATTTTCTTTATCTTTCTGTTTTTGTGTTGCAACTTGATATAGTTAGTTTATGCCACCTTCTGTGAGCCACTTTCCAAAATATGATAGAGTGTCTTTGTTGCCTTGTTCTTTGCCACTGCAACTCCTCTCTCAGCATTTTTTGTTAGCCAACCACTGTTCTTTCCTTCCTAGCCTGGTCCATCCTTTCAATCTCCCACTTTTTTCTGCACTCCTTTCTTTTGATGACTCCCTGGACCTCTGCATTCCAACCTTATTTACATACTTGCTTTGGCCACATATCTGTTCCGTAGGCCTCAAACATGCTGTTTTGAGGTGCTGCCATTCTTCTTCAACTCCACCTATTTCCTCCACTTCTTGAGGTGTTAGAGCCCTGAGTAATTCCTTAAGCTGTTGTGTTTTCTCTCCAGTTAACACCCACGTCTTCAGCTTAGCCTGTGCTGAGTTTAGAGCCGCCTTTGACCACTGCTTGCTGCGGATTGTGGCAGCCAGTGATTTATGTTGTGGGTTGTCTGTTTCACTGGGGCTGACTTTGCAGTTGCTCAGTCTACCCCATTGCCCTTTCCTTACTACAAGGAAGTCTACCTGAATTGCCTGTTGGTCAGTCTTGTATGCAATTTTGTGACTGTTTATCTTGCTGTGTTGGTCACCATCAAGCCATTTACTGGACAGAAGTATAGAATGCCCTCTTCTTTATTCCTGTTGCCCCAACTAAGTGGACCCAGGCATTCTTCATATCCTGTTCTTTCTTAAAAATGCTGATCCTAAATTTGGGTCCAACACCCCATATCTTGAGATTATTTAATTGGCTACAAGTAAATTATGGCCTCATCATTGAATGACCTTACTTATTTTTGCATTACATGCACCTGCACATACCAAAACCCATCTTTGTCATGTAACAACATACATCATCATCTGAAGAAGAAAACAAGTGGTCTTCCTGTACCCCCATACCCCTTGCAGCTTAATAAATTTAACTCTGAGATCAGATCGATGTAGAGAAAGGGGTACAGTTGGTTCTGTGTAGTACGAACTGTTCCCTTTCCCTATAGACCATGCTAGCACCATTTCCAAAACTGCGGTGGTGGTGCTGCGGTAGTGTTTTCGCCTCACAGTAAGACGTTGTCCTGGGCTTGGGTGATCATTTAGAGTCATCCAGAGGTAGATTTACTTTTAAGTGGTAATTACACATTTTATTCTTAACCTTTTTTGTTGTAACACCACTGTGCTGACTTGGCAAAAGGAGGCTTGTTTAGTGTACATCTTCTGATACGTGAAATGTTTGAACAATGCAGCAGTCTAGAATATCGTTCTTTGATTTCCTTTGCACTACATTTGTTTTAGTTCTGCATAGTCATGATGTTTCCAAAAAATAAATGTTTTAGTGCAAATCAATCTCTGTGTGCTTGTTGACTGTACCTGCACTCTATTGCATTGTGACTTCCCCACCCTGTCTTTCCAAAACGACCTACTGCTTTTTCCTTGGGGTCCTTGTGTTGGAGTATTTGGGTGTTTAACCACTGGATTTCCACTGTCCCATCACTGTCAGTAGAAGAGCTTCTCCATGTGTACTGCAGGTGAGACTGAAAGCCTCCGCTGCTGTCAACAGGGGAAGGAGCTCTGCCTAGGTTTGGACACAGCCCTAACCACTCCCATGGAATCACTTGGGTTGAGTTGTCAATGAGGCATAGCCTGTGACTTCCCAGGCCAGAAGACACACCCAAATTAGCAATCACTTTAAGCCATGGCCTCCACTGTGACTGAGATGGATCTGTCCACTATCATCACTTCCTTGTCTTCTCTCAGGATGTGCATGCTTATCTGTCCCTACTTGTGCAGCAAGCTCCCTATATACTAATTGAACTTGGGTCACTGTGCCATAGTTAAGGCTTTATTCCTTTAAGCTATTGGCTTGTACTCTTATTTGTATTCACTTCTGTTTGTGCAATATATAGTGCACATATTTTGACAAACTTTTTCCTGTGAATTAATTTCCATAAGGTTTCTACGATCATTATTTTTCAGTTGTTGTTTGCTTGTGTGTATTTCCACACTGGCTGCACTTTTGTTTCAGGAAACAAGGGCCATATGTTTTTTAGACTTTTAGTGCCCTCTATTTTTGATTTACACTCTTTCATTTCTTATTACTGGCCTTCTTTGCGGTGAATTTCATATAGGTTCATACTAGGCTACCTGCCCTTGCAGTCCTTTTTAGGCCTATCCAGTTTCACTTTCCGTACTCAAATGAACTTATCCCATTTGGTTAGATATTAGCTGTACTCTTCCCAATGGCATTAATTATATATAACCCCTCATGAGAATAATTGATAATGTGAAGGGGACACATCCATGGGATGAAGCATATAGGAGATGCCTCTGTCCATTAGTAGTACCAGGAGCAGTCTTGGGTTATATTTTCTGTTTCCCATCCATAAGTCTAAATTGTGCTTGAAGAATGGACAGAGATGAGCTTTGTTTTATGTGGATGGGTAGTCTGTTCCACAGCAGCTGTATCCTCTGCGAGCTGTACCTGTCCCTCCATCCTGTTCTGTTGATGTAGAAGAGGAGGTTTAGATCCCATTCCGTAGACTGGATATTTCTGATGCCATTTGACTTGCTCAAGTGCAGTAAACTCCATCAGTAATTGGTTAAAGGATGCTTTGAATGCCAAGCACAGGTCATCTCTTAGCAGTGTGAAAGGTACTGAGTATAGTGACAAGGCTTTGAGTCAGTCCATGTAGGACATGTTGTTTAGGCCTTTTATCATTTTAGTAAGGTATCTCTGTTGGCGCTTCAGCTGTTGCATGTCTCTGGCCAAAGGGGGCATTGTATTCAGTGATTGTTGCAGGTTTCTTTAAGTTTGGTGTTAAACTCCTTCACTGCATTGCTTAATCACTCTTTTTTTCAGATATTGTGAGTCACTTTGCTGCAGCCTGATATCTGCTTATGTTACCTTTGGCATTTACAGTGCAATGAAAAAGTATTTGCCCCATTCCTGATTTCTTATTTTTTGCATGTTTGTCGCACTTAAATGATTCAGATCATCAAAAAAATTAAATATTAGACAAAGATAACCCAAGTAAACTCAAAATGCGTTTTTTAAGTGATGATTTTATTTAAGGAAAACAACTAGCCAAACCTACATGGCCTTATGGGAAAAAGTAATTGCCCCCTAAACCTAATAACTGGTTGTGCCACCCTTAGCAGCAAAAACTGCAGTCAAGCATTTGCGATAACTGGCAATGAGTTTTTCACATTGCTGCTTAGGAATTTTGGCCCACTCTTCTTTGTTTTAATTCAGCCATATTGGAGGGTTTCCAAGCGTGAACCGCCTTTTTAAGGTCATTCCACAGCATCTCAATCGGATTCAAGTCTGGACTTTTACTAGGCCACTCCAAAACCTTCATTTTGTTTTTTAAGCCATCTAGAGGTGGACTTGCTGATGTGTTTTGGATCATTGTCCTGCTGCAGAACCCAAGTACGCTTCACCTTGAGGTCACAAACTGACGGCCGGGCATTCTCCTTCAGGTATTTTTGGTAGAGAGCAGAATTCATGGTTCCATCAATCACAGCAAGTCGTCCAGATCCAGAAGCAGCAAAGCAGCCCCAGACCATCACACTACCACCATGATGTTTGACTGTTGGCATGATGATCTTTTTCTGAAATGCTGTGTTACTTTTACACCAGATGTAAAGGGACGCACACCGCCCAAAAAGTTAAACTTTTGTTTAGTCAGTCCACAGAATATTTTCCCAAAAGTCTTTGGGGATCAGCAAGATGTTTTGTGGCAAAAGTGAGTTGAGCCTTTATGTTCTTTCTGGTCAGCGGTGGTTTTCGCCTTGGAACTCTGCCACATGTGCATTTTTGCCCAATCTCTTTCTTATGGTTGAGTCATGAACACTGACCTTAACTGAGGCAAGTGAGGCCTGCAGTTCTTTAGATGTTGTTCTGGGTTCTTTTGTGACCTCTTGGATGAGTTGTCGCTGCGCTCTTGGGGTAAATTTTGTAGGCCGGCCACTCCTGGGAAGGTCACCACTGTTCCATGTTTTATCCATTTGTGGATAATAGCTCTCACCATGGTTTGCTGGAGTCCCAAAGCTTTAGAAATGGCTTTGTAGCCTTTTCCAGACTGATAGATGTCAATTACTTTGTTTCTCATCTGTTCCGGAATTTCTTTAGATCGCGGCATATTGTTTTCCTTTTTGGGATCTTTTGGCCTAGTTCAGTTTGTCTGACAGGTTCTATTTAAGTGATCTCTTGATTCAACAGGTCTGGCAGTAATCATGCCTGGGTGTGGCTAGTGAAATTGAACTCTGCCTTCCCAAAAATGTGGTTAACCACAGTTACTTCATGATTTAACAAGGGGGGCAGTTACTTTTTCACATAGGGCCATGTAGGGTTTGGATAGTTTTTTCCTTAATAAATAAAATCATCACTTAAAAACTGCATTATGGGTTTACTTGGGTTATCTTTGTCTAATATTTGTCTAATGTTTAAATTTATTTTATTATCTGAAACATTTAAGTGTGACATACATCCAAAAATTTAAAACAGGAAGGGGACAAATACTTTTTCATTGCACTGTATAGTTATAAGGTGTGGTAATCCACCGTTACATGTCTATTTTTTTCTCTGACCTTCACCCCATACCTAAGAGTACTGCTAGAGATGCTGTTAATGCTTACTTGTTGGGTAGCACTCCCATAGTTGGATTCTGTAGTTGATTAGTCTTGATAAGAGTGGATGTAAAGGGGAGAGAGGTCACTTATGCAATAAGGACTTCATCTCTCTCCTTTCAAATGTGGCTTTGAAACTCTGCTGATATAGCTAATGCATAGTCTTGTTTTTTAGCTTGTCTTCTACTTGGGCTTCCTTAGTGATGAGCTTTTTGCAGTTTCTCTGTTAATAGCCCTACGTTTAGCTTATCCGACAAGTGTGTTTGCATGGTCTTCCTTCATAATGCTTACCTCTTCCTGTTTATTTTTTTTATTACTTTTGTATTTATTAACCTTTTGTTGTAGTCTTGTGACTTTCATTTTGGGAATAATTGATCTTGTTGCCTGCCTGTTGGCTATCCGAGTATTATTGTTGGAAGTGAGTTATTCAAATGATGATAAAAAACTGTGTGTCTAGTTCCTTTATGGTGAGTACCTAACTTGATTTTGGACATTTTAGCTTGTCAAAAAAAAAAGCAGACTAGGTCGGCTGTATTGTATTGTATTTTTGCTGTTTAAAAATTGTTTCTAACTTTCATCAGTAGTAAAGTTAGGCAGAAGAAAAGGATTACCTTGAAACCTTCCAAATATATGGGCTAAAGTGAATGAGTGTAAAAAAAGACGAGAAGTTGTCTGAAGAAGTTAAGGCATAGTGTTAAACAGTGTAAAATATAGATTCATAGGTTGGTACTGGGCTATCTGCCTGAAGGCATGTATTAGCCCAGCCACATTGTGCGGTATTCACCGCCCCTTTAGTATTTCCATAGACCCTTGTACTAGCAGCTAGTACCCTTGGCCCCTATCTAGTAGTGCTGTTGGTGTGATCCCCGGTGTGAACTTTCTGTTACCCATCCACTCATCAAGGTTCCTCTTGAAGAGTGATAGTGAGGGGCTCTGTCTTATGTAGATCGGGACCCTGTTCCATAGTAAGGGAAGTCTCTGCGAAGGGAATTCCCTCCAGCATGTTCTATTCATTGTTGTGTTGAGGTTTATATCCCTAGAGCGTGTAGCTCGAGTAGATTTGGTTTTGCTAAGATGGAGCATGTTCAACAATTCTGGGTAGGACATGGCTCTGTACGTTAGACAGAGATCGCCTTTGAGAAAGCGGTATGCAACAGAGAACAGTCTTAGCTTTTTCAATCGTGCTGCATAGGGCAACTGTTTGAGGCCAATAATCCTGTTGGTTAGCTACCTCTGTGGTCTCTCCAGCTGCTGGAATGCCTAGCCAGGTACATTCCAATTGGTGCATTGTACTCAGTAATGGGTCTGATGAGGGAAGAGTAGAGGGGCACCATTACATCCTTAGATCTTGATGCGAACCCTTTTGTGATCAGATGGGTCACATAGAAGGATTTTCTAACCACTTTAGCAACATGGTTATCAAAGAAAAGCTGACTGTCTACTTTGTTCCCTAGATCCCTTATTTTTTCTTCAGATTTCAGGGGATTACCTCCTATGTTGTAGTTTGCGGGTACTCTGTTTTTTCCAAAGGGGATTACTACGCATTTTTTTGCATTTAGTTTGAGACCATGGCTTTGACACCATGCATCAGTCTCATTTAGGCCCTTCTGGAGGATTTCCATGTCGGCCGGAGACTCTGTTATAACACCCAGTTTGCAGTCGTCCACAAACTTAGTCAGCCACAGCCCTTCTGTGCTTGCCTGTACTTCTGAGAAGTATATGCCAAACAGGAGGGGCCCTGGGACAGAGCCCTGAGGCACACCACTCGTTACTGGTCTGGATTCGGACATAGATCCCACTACTCTTACTTTATGGGATCTGTCTGAGAGCCAGTTTGCGATCCATCTTGTGACGTATGGGTGTATGCCCAGGTTGGTGAGCTTATCAATAATACCTGAATGGGGAATGGTGTCAAACGCTTTAGCAAGGTCAAAGTAAGCCGTGTGTACCTCCTTTCCCTTATCTATAGCCCGAGTAACTGTCTCAAAGAAATATGTTTGTTTCCTAACTAAAATGTTAATGAGGAACAGGATTTTGCATTCCATGCTTTCCTAGTACACTTCATACCGTATCGGTGCTATTTCAACATACTGATTAGTGAATTTGGGAAATAATTTTATGCATTTGCCTTGGAAAGTAGTAGGATGGATTTGTTTATTTATTTTGTTTTATTTATTTTACAGGAGAGAAAGGGGGACTGGTATCGGCAAGTTATGGAGAGGATGATGTTAATAGACAAGATGGAGATAGACTAGACGATGATTATGAGGAGGACTACTATCAAGAGGAAGATGAAGAGGAGGATGATGCAAGCAGCAAGGCATCGGTGAGTGCAATATGAAATGAGGTACAAAGAAGCATTCATTGCTTTTGACTGGAACTAGCAGAAAATGTCCTGGGAGCTTTGAATTTTGCTCTGTTTTGAGTTATAATTTTATTTACTTATTCATTCATTCATTCACATTTTTATTGTGTGGTAAGCACTGACGTAATAGATTTAAATTAACATCTAGTAACCACATTCAACACTGGTATGAATGCCCTTCAAACAAGTGGTTGTGATTTCCTTAAGGAAGTAAGATATATGGTTTATTTATTTGCTCAGATGATCTTGCTTTACTTGTTTTTAGTTTGCCCGATGAGTCAGTTGTGGTGGCAGTTTTGTGAAATTCTTTGTATTGGTGTAGATCGCAGGAATCTGAATATTTTGAGTTTCCAGTATTTGTGGACTTTGTGATTATTTATTTATTTATTTTTGGGGTAACTTTAAAAAGCAGTGTAATTGTCGATCTTGAAGTGTGGCTTTTAACTATATACAGCCTGAGTTGCTTTCCTTTTCCCTACATTTGTAGTGACCTGAGTGATATTGATATTAAGTACTGTATGCACAGGTATAACCCCCTGCAATAGCATCTGTGTGGTATCCATCTTCATGCACAATATGACTGAAACCCCAGACTTTGTCAGCTGTACATCTAAATCTCTCCCAGTTTACTTTTCACTCCCTTTTACTCTTAATTTTGTACACCCTGTTCTCTTTTCCAGATTTCTTTTGCCTATTGACCAACTCACATCAGAGATAACATAAACCAAAGCTTTATGTTATTCCTAATCCTTGTTTTGTGGAAATTCTTTGTAATTGGATAGCCTTCTACTATTTTTTTTGTTTCAGCCTTGCATCATGTTTTTCTGATCAATTCAGATCAGACAACTATTAATTTTTTGCTTCTTTTGACTTTTCTAGTCAACTCTCCTCAGGCCTCAGTATTAATTTTGATGAGTCTTTCTCGTCTGTTTACATATTTTTGCTTTGCAGTTTCTCTGCTATTTTTTCTGCTGTATTTGTTCGAGAATGGCATTTTGCTGTTTATTGCAGTCTCCTCCTCCGCTTGTGGTAAATGTTAGTTTTCTTTAATATAAAACTTTCTATCCCCCCCTTTCTGAGATTGGAGATGAACAGTTTGGATTCAGATTAGGGTGCAGCACAACTGACCTGATTTTTGCAGTGAGACAGATAGTTGAAAAGAAGCTAGAGATGAGGAAAAAGCCTAACTGGGCATCCCTATACTTTGAGAAAACATATGGCAAGGTCCCAAGAAAGCTTATTTGGGCAGTCCTGAGGTGGTTTGAAGTCCCACACACATTAGTAGAATTAGTGCAAGCTATGTACAAGAACCCAGTGAGTAACTCAAGTATGAACAGTGTTCAGTCTCACAGAGATGTTCTCAGTGGGAGTGGGTGTGGGTGTGCATCAGGGTTCAACTCTGAGCTCACTGCTGTTCATATACTGATGATGAACTACATTAGCAAATTGGTCGGAGAGGACAGATCAACAAATTTGCTGTATGCAGATGATATAGAATTACAGGCAGACTCTGAGCAAGAACTACAGCAAAGTATAGGGGAATGGGATACAAAAACTGAAGGCACATAGGATGAAACTGAGTACAGATAAGACGGTTGTAATGGCAGCAAATGGGATAAATTAGTAGAAGATGGGAATTCAGATTGAAGGGAAAATAGTGTAAAAGGTTAACAGCTTCAAGTATTTGGGAGGGGTGATTGAGGAGAAGGAAAGTCTGAATGAGGAGGTCATAGCTAGAATCAGGGGGGCTGCAGCTAACTGGCAGTGTGTGTCAGGTCTGTTTTATGACAGATGAATGCCAAAGAAGATGAAAAGTAAGGTGTAGAAAACTATGGTGTGACCAGTACTGCTGTATGGTACAGAAACTTGGGCAGTAAAGGCAGAACAGTAGAAGAAGCTAGAGGTAATTGAGATGAAATCAAGTGGTAGGGTGCACACTATGGGACAGACAAAGAAATGAGGACATAGCGCAGATGCCAAAGTATCTCAAATTGCAGAAAAGGTCATAGAAAACAGATTATGGTGGTTTGGGGGCATGTGCAGAAAAACAGAAAACAGTCTGGTAAAGAAGGCAAAGAGGCCAATGGATTGTGTGAGAGAAGACCTGCAACAGTCAGGCATGAGTGTTGTAGAAGGCAGGAGAGTGGCATTGAATAGAGGGAGGTGGCATCAGTTTATAAAACACCTGACCTTATGTAGGAAATGAATGAAAAAGGGGATGGATGATGATGATTTGAGTTTTTGTGATTGTTCTGTGCTTTAGGTCTATTTAGAGGTGGTTAGCGGCGCTGTGCTAACCATGGACAAGAGTCTTTTTGTAGATAAAGCTTTGTACTTTGTTTGGAGAGGAACATTTGAAAGAAACAATGTGAAACTTATCACCAAACTGATTTAAGTAGAAAGAGTATGATAGTTAGACAGTCCAAAGACATATCTGTGTCAGCCACCAAAGTGGGTACTAGAGTCCTGAGGTTGAAACTTTCTGCCTTTATGACCAAACCAAAGTCTCTCAATTCCAAACGTAGATGGAGAAGGACTGAAATTCTGAGATGGATGAAGAAAGAAGGAATTGAAATGCATCATATTGATAGAGGTGGTGTCTTTAAGGGTGTTTATACTGTTAGGGTATTAAAAAAAGCTAGAAACTAGTGCAGAGTATTTTTTTTCTTTATGTACCATCACTTTTTTGGAGGGTTTTCAGGTTGCCTGTGATTATTGGTGCAATAAAGTAGTACCTATTCATGTTTGATGTAGGATTTAGAAGAATTCTACACTTCTGGCCACTGTCTACCAGTTCCTTGAATTCTTTATGCATCTGATGTATCACTGGGCATAGATTACAAGAAGGTGATGAGGGCTTTTCCTGAGGGCAGAACATGAAATGATGTTCTTTGTGTTTCACTGTTGCAGTCATTACATTTGGGTTATCTGCTTGCAGGTAGCCCTCAGTCTTGTCTGATTAACAAAGTCTTGGGTCCTGTGTTGGCTGCTGTCCCTTCTTCCATGACGTCAGGTCGCCAGGGGTATAAAACATGCAGCCGATGCCATTAACACCAGTCTTTCTTGCCGTGCAGTGCCCGAAGCAGAAGCAGTTCGTAAGTGCCGGTCGGCCGACTCCTGAAATTTTCGTGTTCGAGTTTCAGAACCAAAGTCTTCAACTAAAGCTAAGTACCCCATTGGGGAACTTTTTCTTGCTCCTTAACGATGTCAGTAAAAGTTAATAATTGCTTTACTTGTGGAAAGCAAATACCTCATAAAGATTTTCATTTGTACTGTATTCCTTGCCTAGGCCCTGACCACGACGTACCTTGCTGTCGGTTTTGTACTTTATTTAATCAATGCACTGCCCGTCGTCGGTATATTTTCGCCTCTAAATATTTCGGTTCTCTGTTTAATTATCCTGAAATGTCATCGGTTAGCCATCCGACTACCGGGATTCAAAAAAAACACAAAGATAAAGACAGAGACAGGCCGCCGAGTTCCAAAACTGCCGACGAGGCTTCTCCTAAGCCAGTTGCCAGTTCGCCGGTACTCAGTGATGCGCTTTCACAGCCCCTGCTACCTGCTACTTCTGATTTGCAGGCCTCTACTGAGACCCATTCAGAGTCCGGTATACCACAAGATGCTTCAACTATGGAACCCGCGGATGTCTCTACCTTGGATGGGTCCAGAGCCGCTGTGCAGGCACAGGCTTCTGACGGTGTATTCAGGCCTACGGACTTGCATATTAAACCGATGCCTCCTTCTTCACTTAGGCCTAAGTCTTGAACCATGCCACATGTTCAGGCCTCTATGCCTAAAAAACAAATGATAAGAATGGCTGAAGATCTAATAGCTCTAATCCGGGGTAGCCAACACCCCCCCCCCCAAGAGGCCTAGGACTGAAGTTGTTTATGAATCTTCTGACCAGGATTCTGTTTTTTCTGATTCTTCTGATGATCTGAATTTGCCCTTATCTACTTATGAGGATTCTGATGCAGAGGACTCAATTCCCTCTGCTTACCCTCTAGAGGATTTTTCTTTTGGGGAAACCTTACATACCTTAAGGGAGCATTTCCACTGGGAAAGCCAGGATTTTTCTGATTCAGAAAAGAGGCTTAGGGATTTCTTACTCCTACCTCAGCATAGGCCTTTAGCTATTCCTCCTGTACTAGACATTGTTGATGATGATTTTTTGGAATCTAGTTTTGCCCCTGATTCCTTGCCTCCTGCCCCCAGAAAACCTGACAGATACTACAGTGTCTCTGAGTCACACAAGTTCCTTTTTAAAAATCCTATTGCTGATCCAGAGACTGGTTCACAGGGGCCCAAGGGCATTAAGGCTTCTACTGCTAAAAATCCTACCCCGTCTGATAGAGACTCCAGGGCGCTGGATAGATGGGGTAAGAAGGTTTATACTTCTGCAACCTTGGCCATTAGAGCTTTAAACTGCTAGTTTCATATGTTAACGTATCAGCAACATGTTATTGGGTTGCTTAAACAGAAAATGATGTTGATTCCAGACTGTGTGGAAAATAAAGAATTACAGGATTTAATGCATTCTGCTGAACAAGTTGGAAAACATACTTTGCAATGTGGTTTTGATTCTTTAGAGGCCTCTTGCAGGCTGCTGTTACTGGGTCTGTGCTCAGAAGGCATGATTGGCTTAAGGAGCAATCTTTGCCTGATCATGTTAAAGCTAAATTGTTGGATACTCCCTTAAATCAGGACCACCTGTTTGGCAACAAGGCTGAGGAAGTTCTTAAAAAGATGGAAGATAAAGCTAAATCTATGCAAACTGTTAAAGATTTCTTACAAGTTCAGCCTCCTAGATTTAGTAGGCACTGGCCCTCTAAGAATTGGTCCTTTCCAGCCCCTTCCAGGTCTTCTCAAGCCAAACCCAGACACAGCAAAAACCCCAGGTTTCATTCCCAGGGAACACACAGGACTAAGCAGTGGGGGCCTCCATTTCTAAATCTGGGAGTAATTAGACTCCCCCCATATGGTAAACTGTCTCAGTGACTTCCTTTTAAAATTTCCCAGCACTTATCAACTGACTGCCCCTTTGGGGGGAAAGATTGCTCTTCATGCAAAGAACTGGGAAATCATTACCCAGGCCAAATGGGTTTTAAATATAGTGTCCCAGGGATACAGATTTCACTTCCACACGTTGCCAACACCAAGCGGGTGGCTGGACTTACCCACAAATCAGTGGGCAGAGTCCCAAAAACAAGTACTTTCTCTCTTAAGCATGGGGGCTATTCAACTGGTACCAGAAGAGGAAAAGGGACAAGGTTTCGAGACTTTTCCTGGTACCCAGAAAAGACAATTCATGGCATCCTGTCCTGGACCTGTCTACTCTAAACACCTTTTTTGGAGATTCCAAAATTCAAGATGCTGACTCTTCACTAATTACTTCCTATGCTAGGCAAAGATGCCTGGTTGGCAACACCAGATTTAAAAGAAACATACCTGCACATCCCAGTCAGGGAATCTTGCAGAAGATACCCACGCTTCAAAGCAGGCTACACGCACTATCAGTTCTCTGCACTGCCCTTTGGCTTATCTACTGCACCCAGGGTATTCACAAAGAACCTAGTTCCAGTTATTGCATTTTGCAGGCAAAGAAATATTCAAATATACCCATACCTGGACGATTGTCTAATTCAGGCAGAAAGTCAGGACATACTTTTGAGCCATCTGGCCTTTGTACAAAGGGTTCTAACTTGTCTGGGGTACACCATAAACAAAAAGAAATCACACCTGGTACCTTGTCAACAAATTATATTCCTGGGAACAAGCTTGAATACAGCTTCCCAGGTGGCTTACCTCACACCAGAGAAATTCATTTGACAACCTACTTCAAACAAGTGGCCACAAAAACCCTAAAAACCCTGCTATCTACAAGACAAATACTGCAAACCTTGGGGTTCATGGCCTCCTGCATTCTTCTAATTCCATATGCAAGACTGCATATGAGGAAGCTACAGTGGTATCTAAAAAGCCTATGGTGTCAACATTCTCTGGATCTAGAAGCAATAATTCCTATCATACCTTGCCTATGCCTAGAGTTCCTTTGGTGGGCAGAGGCCTGCCACCAAAATAAGGGGACTACCTTTCACACCACCCCCTGCCGCCCAAACCCTAACAACAGATGGATCAGACTATGCATGGGTGGCTCACCTGGCAGGGAAGTGCATTCAGGGCAAATGGAACCCAAATTAAATGCACCTGCACATCAATCAGAAAGAAATATTAGGTGTACAGAATGCTCGGACAGCCTTCAAGTACCACATTCTTCCAGGACAACTAATGGTAAAGACGGACACCACCATTGTTATGTGGTACATAAGCAGGGGGGTACACATTCTTACCCCCTCTGCAGATTCGCCATGGCATTGTGGAACACAGCCTTGAGCTCCCAAGTGTACCTACAAGCTCAATTTCTGCCAGGAAAATTAAATACACTGGCAGACGGACTAAGCAGAAACCTCATGGACCCACACGAATGGAAAATGGAGCCAAGGATTTTCAACATGTTGACAAGCAAATGGGGGAGCCCAGGTATTGACCTGTTTGCCTCTCCCCAGAACTACCAATTGGACAAATTTTGCACAAGGACTCCCCACAAGCAAGCCTGGAAAGTGGATGCTCTGTCCTTCAGCTGGAAAAACCTATCAGTCTATGCCTTCCCCACTCTGCCTGTGCTCTCCAAAGTACTACTAAAAATCAAACAGGACAAACCAAGGATGATTTTGATTGCTCCAGACTGGCCACACCAACACTGGTACCCCCTCCTGCGCAGTGTGTCATGGTTACCCACATAGCACCTGCCTCAAACCCCTTCACTGTTGTCTCAGCAGGAGAACCAGATTCTGCACTCTCAGCTTCTTACACTGAACCTTGCAGTCTGGCTAATTACATAATCTCTCCTTTACCATCCCTCATTAAACCTTTGGATATCATTTTAGAGGCAAGGAGTCCTTGTACTAGAAAATCTTATGCTGAAAAATGGAAAAGATTTTGTGCCTGGAACCAATCTCAAGGGATGAGCACAGCAGCGCCCAATTTACCTCAGATTTTGCAATACTTAACTGAGATGCTTCACAAGGGCTTGTCTTTTTCCTCCATTAAAATCCACGCCTCAGCCATTTCAGCTCATTATAACACAGAACCTCCCCTCTTCTCTCATCCACTGCTCAAGCAGTTCCTCAGAGGGGCCAAAAATTTGAGACCATCCAGGAGAGCTCCAACCCCAGCCTGGGACCTTAACTTTGTTTTGGAGAAACTCGCGCTACCTCCTTTCGAGCCAGCTGCAATTGCAGACTTAAAATTTCTTTCTTGGAAAACAGCTTTTCTGTTAGCAATCACTTCAGCTAGAAGGGTATCTGAATTACAGGCCCTTGTGGCAGTGGAGCCTTTCATCATCTTTCATGTGGACAGGGTGTCATTCAGAACCAATCCTTCCTTCATGCCCAAGGTGGTATCCAGTGTGGCTCTTAATCAGTCCATTCATTTGCCAACCTTCTTTCTCAATCCACAGAACAAATTGGAATGTATAAAGCATTCCTTATATGTGCACAGACAACTTAGATTCTACTTGGACAGGACTAAACCTCAAAGGAAATCTGAACAACTGCTTGTGGCATTTGCTGCAGGGGCAGAGGGGAAGGCTATTTCAAAGCAAACCATTTCTAAATGGTTAGGCCATTGCATTAATTTCTGCTATAAGCACCATGGAAAACCTATCCCCCAGGGGATCAGACCTCACTCCACCAGGGCTGCATCTACCTCTACAGCCTTTTTCAGCGGTGTCCCTACCAGGGACATCCTAGAAGCTGCTACCTGGAGTTCTGTACATACTTACACCAAGCATTATCATTTGCCAATTTTCTCTAAATCCAGAGCTGGCTTTGCCACTGCAGTCTTGCAGGGCTTTATAGCTGGTCCTAATGCTATCTAAATTCCTCCTCCGAACCGTAGCTTTGGGAATCTACCCAAATGTAATGACTGCAACAGTGAAACACGAAGAACATAGTACAGTTGTGTACACTTACCATAAATGTAGATGTTCGAGTGTATTCACTGTTGCAGTCCTGGTTACCCTCCCTCCAGCCCCCTAACTTCTTTTGGCTATACCTCTACTTTCCTTTACTATGCTTAAAAGCTTTTTTGGTGTATTTTCTTTTTTGTTGGAGGTATATCATTGTAATTTTATATTTAATTGCTTCCCATTAGGGGGGCTCCTGACATCTGGGGAAGAAAAACTGATCTAATGGCGTTGGCTGCATGTTTTATACCCCTGATGACCTGACGTCATGGAAGACGGGACAGCAACTGACGCAGGACCCAAGACTTTGTTAATTAGGCCGACTGAGGGCTACCTACAAGCAGATAACCCTAATGTAATGACTGCAACAGTGAATACACTTGAACATCTACATTTATGGTAAGTGTACACAACTGTACTTTTTTTGCCTTTTCTGCTTCCGGTTGCAGGACATATAGAGACATTTCATCTCTGCTCACCTTTTTCTGCCCTTTTGTTGTAGGTCTACTTGTTGGTCCTTTTTTGTGCCATTTCCCTTAAGGCTAGTCACAAACCTGCAGCATCAAAGTCAACATATGCATTATTGTTGGTTGTGGGTCTTGCTTCAGGTGTCGACACCCTCTGTGTCTGTGATGTGTTCAGTGCCAGTTACTTTGACACTGATGCTTTCAGTGTCAGGGCCACTGGCTCAATGCCAGAGCCATTGCCAGTGAAAACTGGGCTTGCTTTTTAGCCATAGGCCTTGTGTTTCTTAACAATGGACCTCTACTCCTTGTGTCACATTGACTGGGGCTTTGCAATCTGGGCTGAGCTTAGGCCCATCCCTTTCTTTGTTGGCTTTGATTTCAGGTAATTTAATCAGTGCCCTTAACCCTATTAACCATATTCTGTTAGGTTTTCTAACCTAGCTACTACTACTTAAATCTCCACTACTACTTTCACTTAAGATCTTTTCCCCTTTTTCTATTCCAGTTATATAAATATATTTGGTTTGTGAGATCTGTGTGTATTTCAGTTGTCAGATTGGCTATGCTTACTCATAAATGTAAACCATTGTTTTTTGTGTATTTTACATTGTTTTGTTACGTTATGATGTAATCCGAGCTGAGCCTGTAAATGGTCATTGTTTGATCAATGTTCTACCCCAGTAAACAAATTTTAAAAATAAATACTCTGTGTGTTAAGTCAATAGCAATGTTCAAAGTTGACAGTGTAAATATTTCTGCATTTGCTTCTTTTGGTGCCTGTAACTGTCTACCAAAGCTTTGATCAGGCTTTTTTTTTTGTGCATTTCTTTGGCAGCTCGTCCTTCTCTCAGACTAGTTTGCAGGATTAGCAATGTGCATGTGGATCACTCATGCTTCTCATCCTGGAAGAAGTCCTGCCTGACATCAGATAGGAACCCTTGTTGGAAGTAGAAACACTTTTGATCCCTTATTACAGTCCCAGACAGCAGATACTGACCATGAACACCATGTAAATTCCCCCCACCACTCTACACATTAACCCAGTTTTGGTTATGTCCTGGAATAATGATGCAGAGTATGGAATGGCCCACAAGCTCCACATTGTCCAAGATGTATCATGCAAGATGGGGTTTGGCCCCGTCCACTTTTCTTTTTGGTAATCTCTCCTGTAGACAGAATAAACATGTCTTGTAGTCAGAACTGCATAGGGATGACCTGGCATTGTTGCATCTGTTCCAAGCAGGGAGGACAAAATTCTGCTGCCTCCCAAGGATTGGACTTGCTTGTTGGAGACTCCCACGGTAGACTGTCTTGTTGCTGCTCTGCCTGCCCTTAAAAAGACTTCTGCTCCTCAAAGTCCTGCTGTCCTTTCCCAGTAAGGAGCCCAGAACGTGACAAGTCTGGGAAACGTGTTGTGTCCGCATTTTGTACTTGCATATTAAGGGCAGTAAATTAACTTCTACATATATTAACTTTCCAGGGGGGTGGCAGCATATGAAGTGTCCCATTCTTAGGAGGAAGTGCCTGATAGACTTGCTGAAATTAGTCTTAGATGCCAGCTGTGATATCATGCATCACTGTGCAGTTTAGTTATGTCTCAGCAGATGGATGTCCTATGGCAGCAGATGCCAGAATAGCTCTTAACTGACATTTCTGGTTGTACCTTGGATATTTTACAGAGAATTTTTAATTGTTCTTCCTTATTGTGCACTGTGAATCTACCAAGTATAAACCAAAAGCTAAGTTAAAATTGGATTACATGGGGAAAAAAAAAGTAGTACAAGGTCCTTAAAGTTGTTGGCATGAAATTATAGCTTCCTTTCCTCCATTTTTTCTAGGATACAAAATGTCCTCGTTTGTTATTGTACTGGCATGGCCATCAGCAAGAAGGAAATTACGTTTGGGAGGAACTAACATTACTGTGGAAATTACCAGAACAGATGCCAGCTTACAGGCAAGAACTGTCAGCAACAGCACAGATGGTGCTGCTTTCCTTCATGGGGTCAGCAGTCGTATTTCTGAGGCCTTGTGTCTTGACTATTCCCAACAACCTCCAGATTGGGAGTGTTTCCCTTCACTTGGATGTATGGCTGGCTCTCATGTACAATAAGTAGATTTAGATGGTAATATGCAGACGTTAAAAAAGTCCTTTTCCATCCCCCTCTCCTCCCCTCCGTTTCTGTTTCCTGTTGACAGACTTCCACGTCAAGAAAGTAAATGCTACAAGAAAGGGTCATAACAGTAGAGCCTACCTAAAGGCCTAGCCTGACCAGAAGTGATCCGTTTATTCCTGCATATTCATTTAGGTCTGTAAATGTTGTAAAACCTGAGGTTAATGCTTAATCTGAACAGCTTAAATAAGTTTGTACCCCCTAACAGTCTTTCTGGATGATCACGTCACAATCCATCCTTCTTTGCCTGCAAGAAGAAGACGGAAAGGAGCTATTTAGCCATCCCAAGACACTTTTCAGCATATTATGATTTGCCAAGGAGTCCAGGGGATTTTCATTTATTATCAGTCTGGGATACATCCATTCTATCTCAGCCTTCAGTGTGCTTGTATTAAATGTAGGTCTGTGGTTACAGTAAACCAAAAGCTGCAGTTGGTGAAAATATTTCCAAATCTGGACAGCCAGCTCCTAAATAGACCAACCTTAGGCAAAGTACTTCTCCAAGTAGTCTTTACTGACTCTCATCCAATCCTTGGGCATTACTGTTAACATAGCAAAGTTTCATTTGGAGTGATTACAGATAATGACCTTTTTGGCTGCATTTTAGACAATTCTTGCAAAGCACATCTTCTTTTAGACATTGTTCTTCCTCCATACTATTCCATGTTTACTTTTAGTGAGTTATAACTGGGTCTCATGACAACCACTGTCTGCGTGGTCCCTCTTAACAAGTTCTGCATGAAGATTCTAAAACAGACTCTGAAGGTAGAGTGGTCTCAGTTAATAAAACCCATGTCCCTGAAGATAAAGGTTTCTAAGGCATTAGAATGGTGCTTCACACTTCAGATTTTAATCTGGGCAACCATTCCAGATTTTCATCCCATCAGTGGCTGTTGCCATGGACACTACTACCTTAGGGTAATGGGAACATCGTCAAGGGCAGAAAATACTAGGTGCTTGGTTACAGATAGAAGCCAATCTGCACATCAGCATTCTGGTGATGACTGTTATCCTAATTTTTCAGGTGTTCCATGTTTTCTGCAAACTGCAGTTGTCATTCAGATTGACAGCGTATCTTGTTTGGTCTATAGACAGCCAAGTGGGAGATGTCCCTATACCTTCTGTTAGGAACAGACCAGGGTTATAGGAAGGGCAATGTCAAGCAATCACTGATAGCTAGTCTCATTCCTGGGAGCAAAAAAGTACCAGTGGCAAACAGTAATAATCTAGAATACATTTTATTGAAAATAGTGAAGAGACTAAATGTTTCTTTATCAATGTTTTAAGAGTTTTTTCATACTGATTGTAACATTTTGGATTTATGTAATACAAAAGTGAATATTCATTCTAAAATAATACAGTAGAAGAAAATGGTTAATGTTGGCACCGCATTACCATAACAGTGATCTTTGCAAATACATAAAGTAGAAAAAATGGCTTTGTAAAATATATAAAAATGTGTATAGCTTATGTTTGAGGATGTACAGTGGATATAAAAAGCTTGCACATCCCTGTTAAAATGCCAGGTTTTTGTTATATAAAAAATGAGACCACGATAGATAATTTCAAAACATTTCCCACCTTTAAAAAAACATACAATACGCTGGTTGCATAAGTGTGCACATCCTTAAACTAATACTTTGTAGTGTATGCACAACCTTAAACTGATACTTTGTTGAAGCACCCATCTGTCGGATGCATCTACGGCACTAACTAAAGCATCGGCTCTGTTTAGGCCTTCAGATCCGGCGATGCTGTCTGATCTGAACATTGGTAGTTCCTCCTCAAGGTCTTGAAGCTCGGATCCAAGGCATAGGAGGCGGTCTACCTCCTGAGATCGCAGAGGAATGACAGGTTCTCTGGCAAGGTCAGGACATTCTTCTGTCCAGGTCTTCCAGAAGTTTGTTTCCCACAGATATGGATAGGATGATGAGGAGTTTCCTCAAGATCCAAATCGAGTTGGGCTTGTTACCATCTTCTGCCCAGTTGCCTATGGGACCTTCTCCATCCGTGGGATTTCATTCTCCTCTTCCGACTCTTCCAGGTTTGGATCGCCAAGATCAGAGCATTCCCTGTGAGAGGCCTACAATGTTTGGTATCCTTCCCTTTCCGACACCGTCAGGGTTCCTGGTGGGCTCTGTTCTGCTACCCTTGGAACGTGCTGTACCTTGGCCCCACATGGTCTGTACTGGTTCCAAGCGGTGTGGTCGGGCCCAGAGTTTTCAGACCATTCTCTCTCCTTGCGGGCCTCCACACTGGATAGCTTGGGGTCAATATCATCTGGAGACTGTGCTGTCGGGGTCCCTCCTTCCTTCCCGGGTGGCTGCAGCCATAGGAGAGGAGGGGCCTCATCCAGTCCATCTGCATTCTAGGCGGTAGACAGGAAGTTCTCCAGCTGGGCGGTTTCCTCTCCTTCATCTCTAGGTCCTCCCTAGTCACTCTCGACTTCGCGCAGCGAGGCTTCATCATCCTTCCAAGGTCAGCCCTCCTGTAAGTGCCTTCAGTTGTGCATTAATCCCGCTCGGGGTCCCTGACTCTTCAGAGTCCTCCCCAGAGCCCACCATGGAGGAGCCTCCTCAGAAGAGGACGTGCAAGAGGAGGCACTTGGACTCTACTAGAGAGTCCCTCACTGAGGACATGGATTTCGAGGAGGTAGATGGGTCCCTCAGATGTCTGACTGAAGAAGTGTCCTTTGGGGCCATCCTTGAAATTCTCAAACAAAGAGGTGGTTGGTCTTCCCCCACCCCGTCTTCAGAGGAATCTTCTCCCTAGGTGTACCCCCCCTGCCGACAAGCTCATGGAACTCGTTGCTGACAGGGCATGGAAGGAGCCAGACACAATGGAACCAGTCCCCATAAAGGCTGATAAATTTCTTAGTCCCTTCAAGGATAAGACCTTTTGGAGTAAGGGCATCCCCTTTGATGCCATCATGGTGGCCACAGTTACTAAGAAGGAGCTGGCCGAACAGAGCTCCACAGTCCATCACTCAAATAGGGAGTCTCGAGTGATTGATTGTTTTGGAAAGTGAGTGCTTGCCTCCGCTACATTCAGACTGAGAGCAACGAACTACATGGCACATTTTACCTAGCTTTTAAGGAATTTGATGTCTGAACTCACCACCTCCCTTTCAGAGATACTGCCTCCGGACAGTCTCAAGTTGGTGTCTCTGAAGCTATCAACACTAACTTCTCTGGCTAATGCTTCAATGAGGTTGAACTCCAATGTGGCGGAGGCCACCTCTCAAGCAACGGGCACAGGCATTGCCATTAGATAGATGGCATGCCTGGTTTTGCCTTTGCGGAGCCCTTTAAGGCATCTTTCCCAAATGCGCCCTTTGGGTCAACCTTGTTTGGTTTCTCCTTCAAAGAGACATTGACCCGTAGTGAGCAGGAGGGGAAGACACTGTCCGCAGTGGGGATCAGGTTCTCTACTCCCCAACTGTCCTTTTCCAAGAATTAGAGGGGGTAGTAAGAAACATTGGTTCTGCAGGACTCAGTTCTCCTTCCAGGATGCTTCACAGGAATCCTCGTCTACTTGCTGGGGGTAGGGGATTCAATGGCAGACACTGCCACAGAGGCAGAGGGGGTCCACAGAACCAGGACTCCCGCGAACCTTTCTCAGAGAAGCCCACTCAGCACTCTTGAGGAGCTGCCCGGCTGTCCTGCCCTGGAGGCATTTGAGGGACAGCTCTCCTTTCACCCACTAGCCTGGACAAGTATCCCCTCAAATCAGTGGGTGTTGGATTATTTCCAGGGGGTTCTTCATTCCCTTTCTTCAGCCCCCTCCAATCCAAAAATCTCTCCTGGACGTTCCACCCAGCCAAAGGGAGTTGGCCCATCTCGAGGTCCAAGACTTTCTTCTAAAAAGAGCGATCCAAGAGGTCCCAACAGGACAAGGTGGGTCCAGAATTTACTCTTGCTTCTTTTTGGTGTCAAAAATGACCGGGGACCTGCATCCCATTATGGAACTCAACAAACTGAACCTTGTTGGTCAAGAAGTCAAAGTTCATGATGGTCACTGTTCAGTCCATTCTGCCTCTTTTGTGCAAGGATTGACTGGATGTGCTCATTGGATCTCAGGGACATGTACTATCCTATTAAAATCAACAGATGCTCCAGGAGATGCTTGCAGTTTCTGTTAGGGGCCAAGCATTACCAATTCAGAGCCCTACTCTTTGGACTCACCACAGCCCCCCAGGTGTTTAGCAAGTGTATGGCAATATTGGCAGCTCATCTCTGGGTGTAAGGATTCCAGGTCTTTCCATACCTGGACAATTGTCTCTTCTCAGCCACCTTGAGGCATCAACTTCCAATGGCCACCAACTATACCCTCAACCTCTTTCAGGATCTTGGCATCACAGTAAATCTGCCCAAATCCAATCTTTCTGTGTGTCAGAACTTAGTGTTTATTGGGGCTCTTCTGGACACTGTGTCCGAGACTGCAGCACTTCCTGTTCGTGGAGATCGTCACTCGGGACCAGGTCCCACAGCTCACTTAATCTTGCGGACATTAGGGTCAATAGCGGCTGCCATCCAGTTAGTGCCTCTTGCCAGACTCCGGCAGTTCAGTGGTCTGCTCTGGTTCACCCCATGTTCATGACCATCAGGATCTCTCAGGTGTGCAGAAAGCACCTTTCATGGTGACCTTAAACTGAGGATCTGATTCTAGGCAGACCCTTTTGTCTTCCCCAGCCCAAGGCCACTGTGACCACGGATGCCTCCCTGTTGGGTTGGGGTTGGGGACCAAATTGCACATAAACCTCCTGGAGATGAGAGCAGTCCTCCTAACATTGCAAGCCTTTCAGGAGTGCCTCCATCTCAGGACTATGGCAGTTCAAAGGGACAACATGGCGGTTGTCTGGTACATCAACAAGCAGGGGGGAACGTGGTCTTACCCCCTGTACAGAGAATCCATGAGAGTGTGGGAATGGGCAATGTCTTCCAGGCACTTTCTTCTTGCAATGCACATCCCCGGCAGTTCCAATGTGTTGGCCGAAAAACTCAGCAGATCTATCCTGAGTCCTCTCAACTGGTCCCTGTATTCGTCAGTGGCATGTCGGATATTTGACCGTTGGGGTCTACCTTGCTACGATCTTTTGCCTCCACAGTCAACCACAAATGCAGCAATTACTTTGCCCTGATCCCCCTGATAGGGGGGTCACCCAGGAACACTCTGGTTCATGATTGGCCATCGGGACTTCTATATGCTTACCCACCACCTCCACTCATTCCCAAAAATTTGCAGAAAGCCAGTCGCCTTGAAGACTCCTCTCATCCTCATTCCCCCCCTTGGGCTCGTCAGGCTTTGGTCTCATCTGAAATATCCTCCCTGGATGTTGGATCCCACCCCAGATCTCATTTACCACTCTTGAGGGCTCCCTCTTCCTGACCTCCAGTCTCTGCGTCTTATTGCATGGTTCCTCCAATTACAGTGATCCTTTTCCAGTTCAGGCTTCCCTCTCCAGTGAAGAATATTATCTTAGCCTTTCAGAAGCCATCTACTAAGAAGGTATATTCTAGTAAATGGAAAAGATTTTAAATTTGGGACAGACAAAGAAATCTTGACACATTTTTTGGCCCTTTTTCTTGACATTCTGTTGTTCTTGGCTTCTCTTTTTCAGGAAGGGGCTAGTTTCTCCATGATTAAACTCCAGTTGGTGGCCATCTCTAATTTCCATTTGAATGAGGGTCCCACCTTCTCTTCCAGGTTGTTCAAGGCCTTTCTCAAAGGGGGGTCTTTCTTCTTAAACCTCCTATGAAATATCCCTCCCCACCATGGGATCTAACTTCGGTATTGCAGTCTTTGATACAAAAGTCCTTTGAGCCTGCAGCATCTTGTGAACTTAAATTTCTGTCCTGGAAGACAGCCTTCTTGGTGGCTATTACTTCTGCCAAGAGAGTTTCTGAGTTGCAGGCTCTCAGCGTTAAGCCCTATTTTATGGTCTTCCACAAGGACAGGGTGTCTCTTGTGACTAATCCTTCGCTCTTTTCAAAGAGAGCTTCAGAGGCCAGTCTTAACCAATCTGTCTGGCTTCCCGTGTTCTTCCCTAATTACTGTAATAAGGGGGAATATGCGCTACATTGTTTGGACGTCCATAGAAAGCTGCACTTCTATCTTAAAAGGACTGAAGAATTTCGGAAGTCGGATCAGCTCTTTGTAGCCTTCTCTCAGGCCAGAAAAGGTATGGCAGTTACCAAGGTATCGATTTCCCGATAGATCGCCAGCTGTATTTCCTACATTTACGGTAGCAGGCACATATAACTTTCCAGACCAGTTAAAGCTCACTCTACTAGGTCTGCGCCTATGTCTTCTGCCTTCTTGGCTAAGCTTTCATTGAATGAGATTTAAGATGCTGCTCCTTGGTCTAATCCCCACACCTTTGTTTTGCACTAAAAGTTGGATTTGGTGTTTAGGTACAGGGCTTCCTTTGGTTCTTCTGTGCTCCAGCATTTCCTTCCCTGAGGCCTCCTAGGGTTCTTAGTAGCTGGGGATGCTGACCTAGTTGTGATGAATAATGGCATGGATCGCATCAAGTAAAATGTTATGTACTTACCATAACTTGGAATCTGCACTATCCAATGTCATTATTCATCACATTCCCACCCTCCTTCCCCTTCCTTCTGGAGATCTGGTAGATGTGGAGGGATATTTTCTCTTGAGGAGTTTAGTATTATGGGCAGTCTGTGCTGCTTTTTCGCTATCCAGCAAACTCGAAATGTGGGTTGTAGGTCAGCAGGGGATTATGGGAAGGGGAGGAGCTTGAGCTCTGTATCTGTCCTTCACTTTCCAGCTCGGATCCGAGGTCGGCTCCAAAACCCATCCGTGGTGAGTAATGACACCAGATAGCACAGATTCCAAGTTATGGTAAGCACTTAACTCTCTATGCCGTGGCCTCAACTCCTGGAACATCCTTTCCAGCTCAGTGGCATAGAGGAATAAAGTCCTGACTACATTGCAGACAACCCGACTTTGAGTTGCATCTTGAGAGCCTGTAGGAATTGGCAAGGTGGGATGGGAGTGAGCAACTTTGGCTGGTTCACCCATACTGGGTGGAAGGAGGTGGCTCTGAGTTCTCATGTAGGTGCCCACCAGGAGCACCAGTTATTTACCCGCTACAGCTTGAGTGTAGTGATCCCACATTGCCATATACACTGAGTAGAACTCAGAAGAGCTGCCACAGGAGAAGTTGCTCCACTGAAAAAGGTATGCTGCTGTGCAGGACAAGCAAGTTGGATCCACTGTCTGCTATGCAGATCTCACCGTTGAGAGGATGTTTTAATTGATTACCTGGCCGGAATGAATTTCTGCTTCCTGCCACCATGTAATGAATGGGCTGTTTTGGGTGCAGGTAGAAGAACCATAGGTATCGTACGTGGGGGGGAATAAAAGAAAAATGTACAGCAGCCTCTGCTCGAAGCTCCCAGAATTGGTAGCTTTAGATTATTTGTCTTACAGTTTTGGTATAGGCTTAAATTGCAAATCCATCAGGGCTCCACTGTTTTATCTTGGCATCTTTAAAGGTTTGTAAAGTTTTCTTGATATTCTTTTCAGTTCCATCCTTTGTCATATGTGCTCTACCTCTATGGAATTTGTAAGATCAAGTCTTCTCTGCCTTTTGAACCCTCTGGAAATGCAAATTTGAGGTACCTATTTTATAAGACACTGTTCTTGCTAGCCATTAATTCTGCCATACTTAAAACCTCAGTACCTGCTCTTCCATAAGAATAGGGTTTTTATGAACTAATCCATTACTTTTTGATTAAGGTAGCTCCTGAGACAATCCGTTTATTTGTCTGTATTCTTTCAAAACTGTTCTCAGGTGGGAGGGTTTTTTGACCTTTCAGAAAAGAAAACTGTTTTCATTTTTGATTGTTTCTGTATGTGTTAGGCTGGGTTTGAGCACTATTGAGCTCACTCTTCCTCCTTTGAACCACAGTGTAAGGCAGAGAGAGAAGTTCATAACATGAAAGACTTTGATTTTAGTGGCAATTATCTCGGCCGGAAGAATTTCCAAACTTCACGCTTTGTGCATATTGCCTTATCTGTTCTCTGACTCCTGTAAAAAAAATCTCTCTCTGTATATATTTATAAAGATTTTTATATCTGTTTAGATCTATATATTTGTTTGAATACACACCTTCATGCCTAAGATAGCTGTGGAAGTCAGTCTTAATCAGTTTGTAAATCTTCCAATATTTTATTTAAATATCATTTCAGTTAACATGAGTACCTTTTGCAGTATATAGATGGGAATTGGTAATTTCATTTTCACATAGACAGAATGAGCTTTTAGGAAAGATGAACTACTGATCTGAAGTAGTTACTTCATTTGTTCTGCAACCTGTGGGTCTCGGATCCGACCGGCAGCTTTCCAAGCTTCAAGATCCGAGCTCCTAGCTCCTCCCCTCTACCCACAATCCCCTGTCACCACCACACTACCTCAGATCATTTTTGCCGCTGCTTGAATAACAAGCATCTTGAGAAGAGCTCCTGAGCTTAGACAGGGAAGTGAATAATTTTCTTTCAGAGATTTTCTTAAAACTTAAAAAGGAGAGTATTGTGAGTGTTTCTCTGCCCTTTTTTGTTTTCGGGATTGAGTTTTTTTATTCAAACCCTTCCCCTAGGTGTTTGGGCGTGTGAGTGTGTGCGTCAGGAAAATGGCCGAAGGCCATAAAGCTATTTTTTCAAAGTGCACTGGGTGTGGCCATAAGCTTTCCCCAGCTGATGGCCACACTCAGTGCGTTATATGCCTGGGGGTTGCCCATTTGTCTTCAGACTGCCAGGTTTGCGCAGCCTTCAACCCCCGGGCTGTGAGGGACAGAAGGAACAGACTTATTCTGGCGGGATTGCTTCCCCCGGAGGAGGCCTCTTCCTCCTCTCCCTCCAAGGTGCAGGCTACCCAGGTAGCTTCGGCACCCCTGATTCCCTCGACTCAGGCTGGGACTCAACCTCCCACTACTGCCTTGAGTACGAAGGAAGTTTAGTCTTCTCCTTCTAGGGATAAGCACAGGGAGAAGCACAGACACAAGAGGCGAGCTGAGCCTCATCCCTCGGCTCTGCCTTCAAAAATTGTTAAATCGCCCCCGAGGGTGTCCGGACCTTCTCCTTCTCGGCTTCAATCTCCTTCCTTCTCACCGGAGCTGGAGGAGGAGCTCCTATTACCCTCGAGGTCATCGAGGCTGCCCTCCAGGCCTGCCCCTATGACCTCCTCTAGATCTACTAAGTCTCTGTCTGACGCCAGTATGGATAGGATGATGCGTCGGTTTTTGCAGACCCAAATGCAGATGGGTGTGCTCCTGCTCCCCCTCCACAGGGGGGGGGTGGGGGAGTGCAGCTTCAATATTTGCCTTGATTTTTCCTTCTTCAACCCGGATCCGGGTTTTGGAGTCTTCGGATCCAGGCCCTTTTGGAGCCGGGGTTTTGTCAGCGCCGATGGCCCAAGCCTTCTCGACGCCGACCATACCCTCGAGTATCTCTGATCCGAGCTCTCGGGGCCGTGGGCTGGGCGTCAGATCCGTGGGAGCGGGTGCATCTTCAGCGCCGCCTATGTTGGAGAGCACCTCCCTTTCAGATCCGATGGCTTCGGCTTTGGCTCCGACCCCGATCCCTATCTCAGAGCCGAGGAGACTGCTTTCGGGGCCGGAAGAGAGTAGTTCTCCTTCGGCGTTCGAGGTAGCGGAGAGGGTACTGTCGAGGTCTTCCAGGTCCCCGACTCGGGCTTTGGATCCCTCTGCCCCCCACTGCATACGGGTCTAACTTCCATCATCCTTCCATCGGGACAGCCTGCTCAGATCCTCCAGTTGATTCCCTTGGAGGAACAAGAGGCCGTTGACGAGCCCTCTTCTGATAGTCCCACAGAGGAGGTGCCTCGTAAACGGACATGTAAAAGGAGCACATGGACTCCCCCGAGTCCGTCACCACAGATACGGACTTAGAGGAAAGGGAAGGATCCCCAAGGTCACCCCCCGAGGATGTCTCCTTTGGAGACATCATGGAAATGTTGCGTATTGGGGGGGGGGGGTGGTCTGCCCAAAAACCTTCCTCGGATGAGTCCGTATTTCTGGAGGCGTTTGAAGCGGGCCCATCTACCTCCTGGGTGTCCCCACCGGCAGATCCCCTGGTAGATCTCCTGACTACCAGGGCTTGGCAGGAACCCGACACCGTGGAGCCTATCCCACGTTGACTGGATAAAATCCTTAGTCCCCCTTCAGACAGGCAGGCTTGGGCCAAAGGGTCTCCAGTTGATGCCATGTTGGTGGCTGCTGCCACTAAAAGAGAACTCTCCCAGGAGAGCTCCACGGTCCACCCGCCGGACAAGGAGTCCCGGGTGCTGGACCGTATAGGGAAGCGGACCTTTGCTTCAGCAACCTTCTCCGTGAGGGCGCTGAATTATATGGCGCATATCATGAGGCTGCAACGGGATTTGATCAAGGAATACACTGCAGCTCCACCTGAGTCCATGTCGGTCGAGGACAAAACCGTGTTCTCGACACGCATGGCCACTCTCAAGTCCATTTCAAATACGTCCATGCGGCTACTGTCTTATGCTATGGAGGAAGCCGCAAGGGCCAGCGGAGCAGGTGTTGTCTTGAGACGTCACGCCTGGCTCCGTCTTTGTAATTTCACGGAACCTTTCAAGGCGTCCTTCGCGAACGCACCCTTTGGCGGCTCTTCGCTTTTTGGCAAGACCGTACGCAATACAAGAAGGACGGGAAGACGCTGTCTGCCGTATGAGTCCGCTTCTCGAGCCCCCAACGTTCTTTCTCAAGGAATCAGAGGGGGCAAAAGAAGGTGTGGTTCCGCAAGTCTCAGCAATCCTATCCAGCTTCGGACTCTGCGCCCACCAGAGACAGAGGAGGGCAGGGTGGACGCCGGCCCAGAGGCAGAGGGGGACCGCGTAACTTCGGGTCTAGGGAGCCTTTTTCCGAGAGACCCGCGCAGCAGCCCTGAGGGCTTACCCGACTGTCAAGCTCTGGAGACAGTCGGGGGGTGTTTAACGAAGCACCTGTCAATGTGGGAGTCCATCACGAACGATCGATGGGTGCTCCGAATTATATCCAGATGCTACAAAATTCCCTTCCTATTTTGTCCTCCCTCAGGTGGTCGCCTCCACGATGTCCCACCCAATCAGAGAGGCGGCGACCGTAGAGATTTCAAATTTGTTAGAAAAAAGAGCCATCCAGCGGGTCCCCCCATACCAGTCTGGATTGAGCTACTACTCAAGGTTCTTTTTAGTGCCAAAAAAAGACAGCGGACCTCAGGCCCATTCTTGACTTGTCCGCCCTGAACATGTTTGTCCCCAAAGAAAAATTCCGAATGGTCACTCTACAATCTATTCTCCCCTTAATGCAGGAGAATGACTGGATGTGCTCTATAGACCTCAAGGACGCGTACTACCACATTCTAATGGACAGACAGTCCAGGAGATTCCTCCGCTTCCGGCTAGGGGCCAATCATTACCAGTTCAGGGTCCTTCCGTTCAGACTCACCTCAGCCCCCAGGGTGTTCACCAAAGTCATGGCAGTGGTTGCGGCCCACCTGAGGCTTCAGGGCATAAGGGTCTTAACGTACCTAGACGACTGGCTCCTCACAGCAACCAACAGGCATCAACTTTGTACCGCGAGAGACTATGTGCTGTCTCTTGCCGACAGCTTGGGCATCTCAGTCAGCATACCAAAGTCTTTTCTTCATCCTGTGCAAGCATTAGATTTCATAGGAGCCAGGCTAGATTCCTGATGATCTCGGGCCTTCTTGACCTCAGACAGGCTGTCCAGCCTCTCACTCTTCTTTGCACCAAAGCTCCGCCGGCGGAGTTAGTCCTGAGGGCACTAGGCTCAATGGCAGCGGCTATCGGCCTCTCTCTCCATGCTCGCCTAAGGATGCGTATATTACAGTGGACACTCCAAGTTCAGTGGTCACTGTTACTCCACCCATTGAAAACTCCTATCCCCCTGAGCAGAGTTTGCAGGGAATCCCTCCTTTGGTGGCTTCACTCCCCAGAACTCAGGCAAGGGAGACCCTTTGTGATCCCCCCCCCCCCAGGTCACGTTAACCATGGATGCTTCTCGCCTGGGGGGGGGGCCATTGTTTGGGCAGAAACGTCCAAGGTACGTGGACCTTGTCAGACACCACTTTGCACATAAATGTTCTGGAGATGAAGGCGGTGCTTCTAGCGTTGCAGGCTCTCCAAGACCTTCTACCTCTAGGAACGATTGCAATACAGACGGACAATATGTCAGTGGTCTGGTATATAAACAAACAAGGGGGAACCAGATCCTACCCTCTTTGTCGAGAAGCCATGAGAGTTTGGGAATGGGCTATATCCACCAACCGCTTTCTGATAGCAACGCACATTCCGGGATGATCCAACATTCTGGCGGACAAATTGAGTCAAGTAATTCTCAGTCCTTACGAGTGGTCTCTCAATCCGAAAGTTGCGAAGGAAATTTTCCACAAGTGGGGTTGGCCTTGCTGCGATCTTTTTGCTACTCCCCAAAACACAAAATGCAGAGAGTACTTCGCAATTCTTCCCCCAGAAGGGGAGAGCCCCAGAGACGCTCTGATTCATGCTTGGCCTCCCGGTCTACTCTATGCTTACCCCCCCTCTTCCGCTCATGGCGAAGTTCATTCAGAAAGCCGCATGGTTGGGGAGCAAAATTATCCTCATAGCCCCATTCTGGCCTAGTCAAATCTGGTTTCCATACCTGCGGTCTCAGTCTCTCCTCCCCTTTAATCCTGGATCCCATTCCAGATCTGATATCTCACCCAACGGGGTGCCCAACACCGAACCTGGTAAACCTCAAGCTCGCGGCTTGGTTGATCCAGTTCCACTAATGGCAAGGACTCCCGGTATCTCGTCACCAGTGAAAACTATTCTGGTAGCGGCTCATAAACCGTCCACCAGGAAAATCTATAATAGTAAGTGGAAACAATTTTCTATCTGGGCTAACAGCCAAGGTCTCAACCCCTTTACTGTTCCGATTCCTACAGTCTTGGATTTTTTGTCCATGATTTTTGACCAAGGGGCTAGTGCATCAACGGTTAAAGTACAGTTGGCAGCAATATCCCATTTTCATGTGGGAGACGGATTAGGATCTCTAGCATCTACAAAATTGTGTAAGACATTCTTACGTGGCGTTTTCCTTCTCAAGCCACCAGTGAAATCCGTGACTCCCCCTTGGAACTTAACCTTTGTTCTGCAAGCCTTAACGAAACCTCCTTTTGAACTTGCAGCTTCTGTACCCCTTAAATTTCTGTCCTGGAAAACAGCGTTCTTGGTAGCCATAACTTCTGCTAAAAGGGTTTCAGAGCTCCAAGCTTTGTGCATGAAACCTCCCTATCTTATTTTACACAATGACAGAGTGTCTCTCAGGACTAACCCATCTTTCTTACCAAAAGTGGCATCTGTGGCAAATATCAATCAGACTATCAATCTGCCAGTGTTTTTCAAAAATTTTCAAAATAAGGGAGAATACATGTTGCATACACTAGACGTACATAGACAGTTGCATTTTTACCTGCACAGGACCAAAGATGTTCATAAGGCTGATCAACTCTTTGTGTCATTTGCTCCTTCATTCATGGGAAAACCTATATCCAAAGTGACACTGGCTAATTGGATTTGTCAATGTATTTCTCAGGCTTATAAGGCATCAGGCAAAACAACCCCATTCAAAATCCGTTCACATTCCACAAGGTCCATCGCAACTTCTGCAGCCTTCTGGTCCAGGATGCCGTTGGATGACATATGTTCAGCAGCCACTTGGTCTTCTGCTCATACGTTTATTTCTCATTATAAGCTGGACATGATATCTAGAAGCAGGGCGTCCTTTGGCTCCGCGGTGCTTCGGAATATCCTCCCATAGACCACCCAGGTTTCTTTGTTTATGTAGCTGGGGACTCTGTCCCACAGGTTGCAGAACAAATGAAGTAACTACTTCAGATTTAGAAGTTATGTACTCACCATAACGTTCCATCTGAGTAGGTACTTCATTTGTTGGCAACCATCCCCCCCTGCCATCCCACTAACCTGTATCGGGTTTCTAGGATCTTTATGATTCTTGAGAATATCTGAACCTGTTTATTACAGTTTTTTTCAGGTGATGCAGCAAAACCGATCTGAGGTAGTGTGGTGGTGACAGGGAATTGTGGGTAGAGGGGAGGAGCTAGGAGCTCAGATCTTGAAGCTTGGAAAGCTGCCGGTCGGATCCGAGGTCGGATCCGAGACCCACAGGTTGCAGACAAATGAAGTACCTACTCAGATGGAACGTTATGGTGAGTACATAATTTCTAATTTGTGTTTTATATTTCTAATAAATGCTCAAAAAGTTTTCTTAACCCACTTTATCAAATACTGTTATGAAAAATGTGGTTAACAGTAAATCCGACATCACTGTCTTCGAGAGCTATGGTTACATTACAGGTCTTTTTTCAAAAATGATTCCAGAGATGACTTGCTTTGATTTTAGCCCAGAATACTTTCACAAGGCACTGTAGGTTGGATGTTGTCTCCTTCAGGACCCCAATTACTCAGGGAATCCTTTTATAATGTCTCTCAGGAGGGTCTTCTGGGAGACTCTGTCCTGTTTGTGAGTAGGATAAACCAAATCTTTTCAGATCAGAACATTATGTACTTGGATAGATGGGCAAGGTCTTTGTTAATCTCTTCACATTTCTGCTGACCTTCTTCCAACATAGTAGAAGGTGGTTTTGTATTAGATGTTGTGCATTCATGTATAGGTTGTAGGTTAGGTAGGTATGTTCCACTTAAAAGTGGTCTGTTACAGATCTGGATAATGAAGGCAGAGTGCATTGCATTGTAGAAAAAGAGAAAGATCTCAACAATACAATAAGACCTTCATAAATGGGAAAAACTTCATTTATCTGTACTAGCCAGGGTTGCCATTACCAAAATGAACATTCTACCCAGAATGTTATACCTATTCAATGCTACTGACATACCAATACAAGCTAACATCTTCCATAAATTACACTGCTCTCTCGCTCTGTTTTTATGGTATCCTAAATCAGTCAGAGTTGCAAATAAAAAAACTGATTCTCCCTAAAGAAAAAGGAGGCTTAGCTCTCCCAGACTTGAAAACTATACTACGACATAAGAATCGACAGGATACTGGCAGTATCTGAATGTAATCCAAGCAAACAAATATGGGCTACTACTTGGATAACCCTTTATAATAACTGTGTTAAATCATTAAACATAAATCCCCAGGCTCTCCCTATATTGGACAAAAATAGTTTGAAGAACATGAAGTTACATAAAACAACTGGAGACAAAATTAAGGCCCTGCAAAAAACTTATCAACTCATTGAATTTATATAATGCCTTTGTTATAATGCAACCTCTGCATATGAATCCTAATCTTAAGATTAATTATAAAATGTTAAACTTAAAACCATACCCCTTGCTAAGGGAGCTGACTGTGTTAGACCTTTATACATATAGGAATCTCTCACAGAGCTGAGAGCAACTTTGAACGTACCTAAACAATACGTAATTATGCCAAGACAAATCAGATATGTGTGCAAGTGTACTAAGTAATCCTACAGTCACACAGAGACATAAGTTTAGTCAGAACACTCTGGTCTCAAATAACACTGCGAAAGTAAATGATATTCTGCTCATACAAACTAATAATGTCAAAGTACCAAGAACAGATACTTTCTCAAAATACTGGCATGGCATAGATCCACTAATTACCAATGACTCTATCTATTGAAATGACGGTTAAATATATTCTCTTCAGGAGCTACATTCAGTTCATGATACTAAGTAATGCGTACCTTACCCCAACACAAACAAATTTAAACCTACTTCATCCTCCTTATATTCACATTGTGATAGCCAGAATGCTGACCTGCTTCATATATTCTGGAGGTATAAATGCTCATACCAATTATGGTGTTCACTCAAAGTCAGATTAAGCAAAATGGGATATGAGAAATCTACATTATCCTAGAAATTTGCCCTATTACATGTTCCCCTGTAAAGCTAAAGAAAGAACAAGAAAGAATATTAATTACACTATTCACACATATAAAGTATTATATTACACTGAACTGGAAAGACAGAACTCAGATATCTTCGAATAAATTCAGACAAATAGCTATTAGATATATAATAGCACACAGATTTTTAATGCATACCCAAAAACGAAATAAACATTTTGTTGAATTTTGGTACTCACTAATGGATCATATACTGAGATAACACCCACTGACTCCAACCTATGTCCAGTTATTAAGGAATAAAACTATTTTTTCTCTACACTCCGTCCCTAACACCTCTCCCCCTCCTTCTTTTACTTATAATCAGTACACTTTTGGGATACTTGTTATAATCCAGCCTAATTTTATTCTTTCCCAGTAGAAATAAATACATACCAAGTACACCTGCAGTGTCATCATATTGGTTGTGTTTTATTGGCAAGCATTAAATATGTATATAGTTTATTGAATGATTTAATATTGTTCTCAACTTTTTTGCTAATCATATGTGATAACACCATCCTGTCACTCTATTACAGTTCATTGTATTTAACATGGTTATCCAACTATTTTTGTTTTCTGGTCTGATATGGTTGTTCTTTGTGTTGAACTCAATGGAAACGTGATTTAAGAAAGGCCAATAAAGAGATTGTTAAAAAAAAAACAAACAAAAAAAAAAAACAAAGAAATACTGAAGCTTGAGGAAGTTAACAGTGGTGCTTAGCAGAATGAGAGCTGGTGTTTCATTGAGAAATATGAACCAGAGCCATGCAAAACTGTCACTGTGGTTAAGCTCACAACTTCTGATTCATAGCCATGGTTTCTTGCTGAGGTGTGAAGTCTGACATCTTTATCTTGAATTTGAGCCAACGTGGCAGTGTTCAGTTAGTGTTACCACTCCTTAACATATCATTTAACTCATGATTTGATGTTTATGTCGTGTTCTTGGGGTTAACGGTCCAGGGAAAGAGCAGTTTGCCATGATAAAAATTATGACATTTAGGTGGTTTTGTTTCCTTGGGTGAATTTGAGGATCACATTTAAAATGGTTGTCAGTATAAGAGGTGTAGTTGTTATAGTATGAATCTCCAGGCCACTGATTTGCAGCTTGCCTGTGTCTCATAACTCCTAGACCTGCTTTTGGAATATGTACAAAGGTTTACAATTTTCTGTTGCCCCTGTAGATAGTGTTCTACCTAATTAATTTGTGCTGAGGGATTTAATGTTTGACATACACTTACTCCTCCCTTTACTTAAATTGCTTAAATGACATAGCAGAAGCTAGGACAAATACCAAAATGAAATAATGCAAGATTTCACAAAGTTAAAATTGTGTGCAGAGAAGCTGCAGAAATACGTTGAGAGAAAATAGACTAGCAAAAAAAAAGCTGCAGATGCCAAAATGTAGCAACACAAAATAAGTGCTTTTGTCCACTTAACCTTACTGTGTGAGGACTTCAGCAGATATCCAATTCTCCCATTGCAAACATTTAAATGACCAAGTTTTTTTACTACACTGTCATCTTGTGGTTAATTGTGAAAAATAACATTTTAAAGCAAAAAACATTTAAACAACCAAGTTTTGCACTGCCATCTTGTGGTCAATTCTAAAACCTAAGTTTAAAGCAACAATTTGTCCATAATGTATTAAAATGTAAAAAAAAGTGTGTCCGGTATTTATTTGAACAGGGATACATTATTAAAAATCTAAAATGTTCTCGTAACTCAAAAAAATTCATAGTTAAGCCAATATAACAATTAAAATGTTGGAGCTAAATATACGATCTTTTATTAAGCAATAAACTATGTATGGATATCTTATTAATACCCGGGGGACTCGTTGCACTTAGGTTTATAGATTAGTACTAGGCTAACTGCCCTTGTGGGCCAATTTTAAGCCTAGCCAATTACCCCATGTGAGAATCAAACCCTGCACCTTGTGTCTGCAAGGTAAACACCTTAACCATTTTGCCATCCCCCCTCTAGCACTTACCAGTAAATTTCATGTTTCTCTATGTGGGCTTTCCAGTCATCCCCCTTCTCAAAATGGTCTACCTTTTCTAAACTAGAAAATAATTTTTTTTTACAGTTTTCACACTGGTTACAATGCTTAAAGAATTAGTAATATCCTTTATCCTAGTAGCATGTATGTTTTAATAAATTCTATGTTTGCAGTGCCTTCACCGTCCTCTTCACGTAGAATGCTGGACATGTGCTACATTGCCCTAATTATACCACCCCTGAAGTGTTACAATTAAAATTCTCATTGTGGTATACAGTTCTTGGATAATTACCCACCATAAAACTTGTACCTTCGAAAATGAACCTATATTGCATTCCCCACATTTGGACATACCCTTCATGGTCTTGGAACTATGCAAGACTGTTAGTTCAGACCTTCAGTAGAAGACGTCTACTCTTCCTGTGATAACTTTTCCTTGAGCTTTAGCATGGTATAACTTCTACACACTCTGGGACTCGCGTTTAATTTTCCTTATAGTTCCCCATCCAAGATTGCATATGAGAAAAGCACGGTGGCTGTAAAAAAATGTTTTCTGAAGTGGGCCACAGACTTTCTTTAAGTCATATAAATCCTTTTTCACCAACAAATGTAAAGGAAAACTTTGCATGTTGGTTGGGTGCAGCTACATAACTAATCACTAAGAATGTTATTCTCCCCACTATTTCCATCCAAGTTTTTGACTCAAGGTTTGTCAGGCGAGTATGTTTGAGTGAAGGAAAGAGAATTCTCACTTGGCTTCCTCAAAAATGCAGATTACTTGATCATACAGAAAGCGCAGTCTTTGAGTCCCGAAGAGATTTAAGCAGCCTTATTCATATTAATGGCATCTGATTTGCATTCTTTCCGGGTCTTTGCAGATCAGGGCACATTATAACAGTTGGTTATGTTTGAAACTCTGTGGTAAATTCTGGTTCCTAGTTTCTTTTTTCTGATTTTAATGCTTCTGTTAATTAGCAGCATACTTGCCTTCCATTTGTTTGAGTTTTATTTAGTTTTTTCTTCCAGCTACCATGGAGAATTGCATTTTTTTTTCTAAGGGCTTTGCTATCTTTGTCTTTTCTCAAACATTGCATTTAAATTACAAGGTACTACTCATTTATGTGAGAGAATCAGATGATACAAATTTAATCCTGATTGCATCAAACTGACCCAGCCTGCTGTGGTACACTGTACTACTACAGCTATCTTACTTCCCATTTATTCAACCCTGTGAAGAAGTCATTACCGACTCAAAAAAGGCTGTGTGCTGCATGTCTAATGTCATGTCTTTTACCCTAAGTGCCTGGAAAATTTACATTCTGTTTCTAAGATGTTTCTTTTCCTCAGTGGTTGTGCTTTAAATAAAAAGAAAACTTTTTGAGTTTGAGTGAAAACAGTTCTGTTATTGGCTGTAGGACTACTTTCTTAACTCCTTTTTCCTGTGCCCTATGTAAGATTTTTAGATGGCTTTTGCCACTTATGTGATTTAGGAATATCTTGATCTTTGCTTTTGTCAGCTGTTCTTTACCATTGCTTCTTCAGATTTCTCTGCCCTCACAGTAAAATTATGTCTTAAGGGGCTGTTTATCAGCGGCTTCCTGTTTGCCCATGCTTACTATTATGGATTTGAACTTCATGTTGAAATTGTAACCCTATAGCCATTTGATGTCACTAGCTTAGTGGATTTAAGATTTGTGTCTTGGAAACTGCACTCACTGGAAGCAGACCTCACCTTGGAAGATGCTGACATTTATGCAGTCACTGAGACCTGGTTTAAGGCTGTAGAGAGTACCCCCAGCTATACCAGGTAACATTTCCTACTTCATGTTCAGACCACAAACTGAAGGCATGAGAACTAATTAAGGTGGTGTATCAACACTAAAATCATTGTCTCTTTACTCTGTGTTATACAGACTGATCAGAGGCGACCTGTGCCTTGCATGTAGAGCAATCTGTGACCCAGCTTTAATGGAAATGCGGCACATTCGCAAGTCAAATGGCACACTCGCTCAAAGGACCTTAACCTGGTATATGACATCAACGGAACTTGTTGGAGAGAGAGATTTGTCTAACAGAGGTTGCCCAACCTTTGGAGCAAGCTTCCTATTCATGTTAAAATGCTCCTCGTTAACCCTATTTAAGCATAATTTGTATGATTGGATGGGTAACTGAAAAATGTCCTATTCATATGCTGCTGTGTTCGCGACATCAGGGAGTTTGCTCCTGTGAACTCTCACACATCCGGCAGTTATATAGAAGTTTAATGCTACTGCTAGGGTGGGCGTGATGTCCTGCACATCTTCTCTGACGTCGGTTGTAAATGGACATCTGGTATAAAACTGACGTCAGCATGCATACTCGTCAGGAACTTTTCTGCTCCCTGTGTGACTACCAGCTCCGGTCGTCGCTTTATTGGAAGAAACATTTTTCTACATCAGGGAATTCCTCAGGATCTTAGGGTTCATGGCCTCAGCTATCCCCATGGTCCCCCTGACGAGACTCCACATGAGGAAGTTCCAGTGGTATCAAAGTTCAATCTGGAAGCAACACTTTCACCCACTGGAATTCATGCCTCCCGTGCCTGACCAGGGAATTCAAATGGTGGATCTCCCAGATTCTGAAGAATCCTGGGGTGCCCCTACAGTGCATACCTACCCACCAGGATCTTTTCACGGATGCCTCAGACACAGGCTGGGATGCAACTCTAGGAACCTGGAGAGTGAGGAACACATGGACCCACTCCCAACAGAAGGAGAACATCCATACCAAGGAAATGAGAGCCCTGATATTGGCCTTAGAAATTTTCCGGGATCATTTTCTACCAGGCACTTTGAAGTGGTACACAGACAATACAACGGCACCGGGGTACATCAGTAAACGGGGGGTGGGGTGGGGTCGATACAACGGCACTGTGGTACATCAGTAAATGGGGGGGGGGGTAAAGTCCTACCGCCTGTGCAGACTAGCACTGCAAACTTGGGAAATCGCTCTGGGGAAGCAGCTCCTTCTCCAAGCAGTTTACATCACCTGTGCAGAAAATGTGATGGCAGATTCCTTGAGCAGGACCATAACACTGTCTCACAAATGAATGCTGAACAGGGACGCGTTTCTGGACCAGGTCCATCAATGGGGTATTCCAGTTGTGGATCTCTTCGCCTCCCCCATGAATGGACAGCTCCTGACCTTCTGCTCTAGGGTACCTCACCCAGAGGCTTGGAAGGAGGATGCTATCTCGATTTCCTGAAAGGGGATGTACACCTATGCATTCTCTCCTTCTCTGTTATACAAAGAGTCCTGCTGAAATTTCAGAAGGAAAAGCCTCAAATCTTGCTGGTGGCTCCCTACTGGCCAAAGCAGCACTAGTTCCGTCTTCTGTTCCACCTAGCCAAGGGCAATCACCACAAGTTACCCCACCAGATACACCTACTCGCACAGGAAAAGGGAACACTGCTACACCCCAACTGTCCACTTTGAACCTCACACTGTGGGTGATAGGGCACTGATTCCATTCAGGCACCTATACTCAGAAGACGTGATCCAGGTTCTGCAGGAGGCCAGAAAGCCGAATACTAGACGATCTTACCTATCAAAATGGAAGAGATTTTCATTGTAGTGTCTAAAAAATAACCTACAGCGACTGGGAGCAAAGCCTCCAGTGGTCTTGTCTTATCTGTGTGACCTTATGAAGTCTGGATTATCTTATTCCTACATTAAAATACATCTGTTTGCATCTCTGCATGTCTGCCTTTAGTACCTCCTTTAGTTTCCAAGTTAGAAGTCAAACTTTTTCTGAGAGGAGCACTTCATTTGAGATCCTCTAGGGACCTTAACTTTGTAGTGGAGAAATTGACGATCCCACCTTTCGAACAAGCCCAAGACAGCTCCCTCCAACATTGCACGTGGAAGACTATCCTCCTGGTGGCCATCACATCGACCAGAAGAGTCTTGGAACTCCAGGCCCTTATGGCAGATCCCCCCTTCACTGTCTTCCACAAGTACAGGGTATGCTTGCGCACTAATTCCTCTTTCATGCCCAAAGTGGTCAATGAACTGTCTTTAAATCAAACTATAAACCTGCCAGTCTTTTTTCCTTCTCCCCAGAACAAGGCAGAGAGGATAGTTCATTCCCTAGACGTTCATAGACAGCTCAGGTATTACTTGGTCAAAAAAAAAATCCCTTCACAAATCTGACAGGCTGTTTGTCTCCTACCACCCAAGAACCCTGGGTCAACCTGTTTCCAAGCAAACCATATCCTCTTGGATATCTAAAACAATTTCATGCCGTTACACTACTCATGGTAAGTCCCTCTCAGCCCCTGTTAAGGCTCACTATACCAGAGCAATGTCCTCCTCTGGCGTTCCTTAAAGGACTAGATATGACTGTTGTTCTCGAAGCAGCTACATGGTCCTCTGTTCACACTTTCACTAGGCACTACAAGTTGGACTTGGTTTCTCGGACCAGGGCAGGATTTGCCAGAGCCATCCTCAATGGGTTTATGGAAAGTGCTTTTGGTCCGCCTCCCTTTCCATAGGACAGGAACTTTTACACTCTCCCTGATGTCATGAATACAGCAGCATATGAGTAGAAGGACATAGTATTGTTGTGCAAGAACTTAACATAACCTTGGATGTCCTTCTGTTCTATATGCTGCTGTGTAGTTTCCCACCCAGCCTTCCCCGTCACACTTGCCTGACTCCTGGAGCATCCACTCACAAGCCGCCAACTCCGGCGGCATTGAATTCTGAGGAGTATGCGTGCTGACATCCATTTTATACCCGATGTACATTTACAACCGACGTCAGAGAAGAGGCACAGGACTTCATGTGCACCCTAGTGGTAGCATTAAACTTTTGTGTAACGGCCAGATGTGAGAGAGTTCACAGGAGCAAACTCCCTGATGTCATGAATACACCAGCATACAGAAGAGAAGGACATCTAAGGTTATGGTAAGTTCTTAGACAACAATACTTTCACCCTGGGGGTTCCACCTGTGTCCCTTTTGGATAGGTGCAATAGGTGCTGATTTTAATGTTGGCTTGAACCAGACACCCTTGGAGAATACAGATTGAACTTGGCTAGGTTTGTAAGGGCCTTGGGGCCATTAGCCTTATAGCCTACTATGATCTCCTAGTTGCTATCATTTTGTGATAGAAGGGTTTCAGACAGTTTTTCATGTGTAAAGTAGTTTCTACCCTCTCTTCAAATTATTACGTCCAAATGCAGGTATTCTCTTTACACTGTGACAACAAAGGAAAATGACTGCTTTTCATACCTTTGATGTGCCCCCTTGCTTGAAATGTTACCCAAAAAAACTGAATATGTATGAAGGACAACTAGTGATTTTTTTTCTACTTTTTGAAAAAGGAAAATGAGCATTACTTTATTCAAGCAGACAATCTAATTGACTGCCTCTTAGTGTTGCATTTTCTTAAACTAATTAAAAAGATCTTTAGAACATTAAGTGTGAAGCACTTTGATGCAAAGGTAGGTCAGAGTACTGCTTATTCAGTCTGAAGTAAGGATTACCACACAAATAACTGTGCTAAAGATAATAGTTTTTTGACATTGTAACCACAGCAGTACATCTGTTGGAAAGAGTAATTTGGGTAGTAAAGTTTCTACTCATTGACCATATGTTTGCTTTGTAGTAATATTTTGCATTTCTGTCTTTTCTAAAGTTTTTTTTTCTCTCCACAGTTATGCTACTTTTATTTTTTTAATTTCTCCAAATGTTTTGGGTTTTTAATAATGTGAAAAAATGGACCCCATTCCTGAGTTAGGGTACAATTAGAGCTCATGAATTTAATATTTGTTAAATCTTTGTCTGCCAAGAGTGCTGCTCTTAGCACCTACAATTTACCCAAAACTGCTTCCTTCTGTGGCTCATACGAAGTTACATGTATTAATGATATATTTTAAGTATACTTAAAAAGTTATTTTTTAATAACCCTTTTGCTCCTGCTGTTATTGTAACTAGTAATTTCTGCTTGCACATCCTGGTATTTTATAACTTTGCCTCACAAAGTATGCAGGACATTATAATCGCTACATGTAGCCTTTTCAGTAATTTATACATTTTTGTTCTTTTTTTCCTTGGTTGTTGTATCTGGTTTTCTGCTTCTACTTCCTTAGCAATCTCATGTGATCAGAACTTAATCTTTCAGTGGTTCATGGCTCCAATGCCTCTCCACTATATGTATGTTGTAGTGTTTCCATAATCCCCAGTTCAGTCTTCCTGCATTATGAGCCTTATAGTGTACAGACCCCTTGCCATGAGTATGTCACACCCAACAACAGGATGTGAAGCTGTCTAGTTCTGTACTACAGAACCTGGATTTATCTCTAATTCCCACTTTTCTTGTAGACTTTGTAAACCATTGTGTAAGTAGCTGTTACACTGAGCTGCCATTGTTTGCCTTTCATCTTTTGGTTTACATTCACCTCCCCTCCCCTTAACCATTCTTATATCAAATCTTTTATAAACAAGAAACATCTGTATTAAATTATTACATATGACACAGGCAATCTTACATTTATTGACATAATTCCAGTTGCAAACATTATACATTACATTTGCGTCAATGTGGTTTGTAGTCGCAAACATTATACATCACTTACCTATCCAGTTATAGTCAGTCAAATATTACATAGCTTATTCAAATCCTGCCTTCTTTTAAATCTTGTTCCTGCTCTGCATATATTGTTCTTATAATTCCCATTTTTTTCTTATGTAATTTGCTCCTACCCTTTTCTAAAGATCCTAATTCTAGTTGTTTTATCTCTGTTAATAACATTCGCTACGTCTAGTAAAGCTGGTTTAGACTTTCATTTCCATTTTCTAGTAATTACTTTTTTGGCAGCCACCATAGTTAAACTCAGCAAGGCGTTACTATGTCTAGGCAGTTCCGATTCTGTATCAAAGCTCAAAAAAAATTGGTTCCTTAGTTGCACCAATTTCCTCACCCAGTATCTTTGACAAAGTAGTCTGCAGGGAATGTTTAAAGTCTGCCAACTCATTAAACTCACAGAAAAATATGTTCCTAGTTACCTCTTTCTTCAACATTACACCTCCAACATTTACTGTCTGCCTGAGGAAAAATTCTTTGGCGTCTATTTGTGGTATAAAAATACCTATGTAAACACTTTCAAGGAAATATCCTAAATCTTCTAGACTTTGTTGCATATTTGGGAGACATACATGTATCACCCCATGTTTTCTTTGTGAATTGCTTGTCAGTCCTTCTCCACAATCTTTTCTAACCTCCTCTGATTGATTCTTTCAGTATCTTACAATATTGTATATGCTCTACTAATTCATTTTTTAATGTCAGTTTCTGTTCTAGATTCTACTAATGGTGGAGGCCTTTTGTTTAGGACCCCCCCCCACCATTTCTTTCCCTTTGCCTATACTTTGATATCATTTCTTGATAGGAAAGGCATTCTCTGACCTGTAGTCCAAATAAATTCTTGGCGTCTCCAAATTCTGTTAACTTTCCTTCTCTAGTTATTTGTTTTCTCCAGTAAATTGCATCTCCCTCTTGCCTATTGTCTGTATCCCTAATTGCAGTCATCCCCATCGACAGAATGTCCTTTCCTCCATTCCTGTGTTGGTTTATCTCTTGGAATACTTTCTGCTACTTTATGAATATAATATTCTGTATAACTGTTATTCTCCTAAATGATCTGCATCCAAAATCCCAGTCTCTCCTTGTTTCATGAGCTTCCCCGTTTCATCATCACCCCTTTCCACTTTGAATTATAGTTTTCTGCTTGTGCTATGTATATGAGCCTTAACTGTTTGCTTTGAAGTACCCATTCAAATCAGGTAATCCCCATCCGCCTTGTTCTATTAGAAGAATCAGTTTATCCCACTTTACTGTTGCTGTCTTCCCCTCCCAGGTAATGTCCTTCAGCTCTTTGTTAATTGCTATCCACAACTTCTGCTGTGGTTGATAAAAATATACCTAACCTGTGTTTAAGACTAAAGGGACTACAAACATTTTAACTGCTTGTATCTTACTATTGACATCCATAAAACAGAGCTTCCATTTTCTCAGTTTTTGTATTTTCTTTTATTTAGTCTCTTCCCACATATCCTTAGCTGCCACACTGGAATCATTTTAATCCATAATCCTAAATATGTCATTTTATCATGTCCCCATAAATATGGATATTGCTGAATCAGTTCATGTGTGGGTACATAATGTTTTGCTGTTGCCTTTGTTTTTGCTTCATTCATTATCCCGAAAAGATGTGAAACTACCTCAAACTGTTCCACAGCACTGTAATGTACCTTTCTGGTTTTGTCAGGTATGAAATATCAACTGCAAATAGAGCCAGCTTTTCTTGACTACCATACCAGTTATATCCTTGAATTTCATTCATACATCAAATATTGGTCAACAGTAGTTGTTCCAGTAGTTGTCTGTACTTGCCACTGTTACAGTAGGCTTTCCAGTTTTCCTCGTTCACTTTCATTTTTGTCTCATTCTGTTGTAATTTGATTTGTGTTTACTTCTGGTTTGATTTTCATTCTCCCTCCTTTTAAAAATGCTTCAGATAATCTGAGCAAAGATGTTGTTTTAGACTTCTTTTCTTCATGGATTATAGTTTTCACTGTTTGGATATGATGATAACAAATATGTATGTAGTCTGACCATTGCAGACATACAAACAGTCAATTTCAGGGAGGGCTATTCCTCTTTCAGAACAAGGGATTTGAAATCTTGCCATGCACTGCTTTTATATATCATTGGATAAGCATGATCTTTTTTTTGTTCTGTTGATCCAGTACTGTTTGGGGCTGGTGAGTCACACCGATGCTGTAACTTACAACAGGAAGAGCAAGCTGAACTTTATTCCTAGATGTTAGGTCAGCTTTCATTATTAGTGTTAGCCTTCCAAGTTATTCCTTACTGAGTTTTGTACTTAACATTTTATTGCTGCCCCTTCATCTGTTCTTAAATATGTACAGTCGCCTTCCTGTTCAAGTTCTTTTATGCCCCATTCCAGTACCAAGTTGGTATTTTCTTGATGCTTCAGCTTTCCTGCTATAGATGTTGCTGTGGTATGTTTATCAAGGCCAAATGTCATTCTTCCATTATATGAGAGAGTTTCAACCACTTGTAGCTGTCCTCAAAGAGGTTTGACTGAAGAGATGTACAATTTTGAAATAATTTACAAAAGGAGATGAAATAGATATAGAAATGATTGTTTTTTGAAGTTGAGCTGTAGCCTTATTCTTGTCTTCTAAGTAATTGTTAATCTGATTAATGTAAGTATGTGAATTTGATCCAGTTTCTTGATGGATAACTTGCTGGAATCAGTCTGGTTGAGATTAAGCTGCCGATAGTGCCCATTTGTCAACAACCCAGCAAGTGAAGACACCATCGTCTTGATTTATGTTGGTTGGACTCCTTGATGAACGGAACATAAATTCATAAAAATGATCATTTTTGCTGGTGGCAGACCAGCTTGCACTCATTGGAAATGCATCCCTTACACTCCCTGCTACTTTTGTATATAGTGACTCTAAGATTGCACTGTCATTGTAGAAAAGGAACAGTCTGACGTCTATAGAGAACTGCTTCCCCAAGCTCTGATACCAGTTGAATAAACAGAATGTTTTCCCCACTGGAACACTTGGAAGAGAGAAAGCCAACTGATTAGCTCTTGATGCATTGTCCTTGAAAGAAAAAAAAAAGGTCTGCATTCAAGGTCTGATTAGTTTTTATATACCTTTTTCTGCTAAGGGTTACTTAACTTGGTGCCTACTAGTGAAGGTTTTATACTGTGTTCCTCAGGCAAGAGTACATGTGGAGAACAGTGGCTGAAATCTGTTGCTTTAGGATGGGTAAATCTTTGAATCAGAATTGTTGCTAAAATAGCCTGTATCTCAAGGATTTGCATTTATGATGAATACATTGCACAACTGAACTGTATGAAGAGTCCTTATAATAATGTTTAGTTGGATTAGTTCTTGGTTTACAAATGATCATATTTTTTGTGACGTTAGCATTGTGTCCCCTGATGTGATGTATACTGAACAGAATGGATCACTGATCTGTGTAGTCTTCTTAGATTAGTTTTAAAATGGTAAGAAAGGTATTAATTTGTATTAACTGTGAAACGTCAGATAATTTTAGTTCTGTATAATGGCATTGTTATGTTCTCAGTTTTGTTTCTCTTCCTATGCACCTTCTACGCTCTCATCTTTGGAATGAGCTTTTAAGTGTGCTAAGCCCTTTCAAGGTGGCATGCTGCACAGTTTTTACACACTTTTGTGTGGTGGCTTTTAATGTTTTCCTTTATGCGTCATTTTACTTGTTGGTTCAGTACTGAAGTCTGTCGTTAAGTTCATTTACGTTTGTACCTGCATAATCTTTTCCAAGTTTTGTGTGAAGTATCACATTCATTTTTTTTTTTAAATTGCATCTTCACTGTTGCTTGAAACAGATTAATGCATACTATAACTGGGTAAGTTTTTAAGAAGAAATAAAATGTTGTTACCAAATGAGTAACTCTTGAGGTTTCTGCAACAAAGGTTAAAAGGCCTTTGGGCCCATCAGCATCTTGTAGAATGCATACGACTCACTGAACGAGGTTGTGCTGGTAAGGATACTGGTGACTTGGACTCAGGCTGACTGTCCTTTCGAGTGTAAGGCATTTAAATACTTTAGTACATGTTGAATGCTTTAGTTGTTGCCCCTTCCGCTGATTGCTGTTTTTCTGAAGTTGCTAAAAGTGCATGTCCTCTAGTGAGGTGGAAATGACCTTGGGTTTCCTGTCTGAAACCATCTCCATCTTACTAATATTACGAAGACAGTACTAGGTGTATCAACCCACCTGCCCACCCTGACTGTACTATTAGTTCTCATTTTTTTTTTCTGGCTCCAGAATAAATGTGGTTTGATTCAGTTGTTTGGACACTTTAAACTGTCCCTTTTACGGCTTCTCATTCTACCCAGTTTGGTAACTGCTGCTAGAGAAAGTGTAAAATAATAAATTGTTGTCCCCCATTCTTTCTTTCTTACACTGTTCCACTTGGAAACATTTGCTGCAGAGTACTACACAGTTTTGATCAGTGAATTTTGTGCTGTCCGGTCCCCTTTCTTAGTAGATTGCTTGTCAGCTGTTAAAGGAGAACCACAGGCACAGACTGAGAAAACAAAGCACATGTTTGATGTTCATCGTGTTACCCTGCTGCAGTCATCACACTTGGGTTATCCTGTTGTCAGGCGGTCCCGCAATCGGCCGGAATTCCAAAGTCTTGGTCCGGCGTTGGTTGCTGTCGCTGCTTCCCTGACGTCAGTGTGCCAGGGATATATATAATGCAACCGACGCCATTTTCTTCAGTCTTTCTTGCCGCACGGTGCCCAAAGCAGAAGCAGTTCGCAAGTGCCGGTTGGCCGACTCCTGAGATTTTCGAATTCGAATTTCAGACCGAAGTCTTCTATAAAGCTAAGTACCCCGTTGGGGAATCTTTTCTTGCCTCAGACAGATGTCAGAAAAAGTTAACAGTTGTATTTCTTGTGGGAAGCAAATACCTCATAAGGATTTTCATTCTTATTGCATACCTTGCCTAGGCCCAGACCACGATGTCACTAGTTGTTTAATAAGCGTACTATTAAAAGACGCTTTGATTTCGCACGACACTACTTCGGTAGGAAATTTAACTACACCATGCCGTCGGAGCAACTGACTACCGGCGTGCACAAAAAACGCAAGGATAAGGACAGACAGCCCAGGCCTAAGCTGGATTCCGAGGCCTCGGCTGGTCCATTCTCCGGTTCTCCGGTCCTCAGTGAGGCTCCGACTCAGCCCATGACTACCGCAGATCTGGAACCCGAAACCGCTACGGAAATTTTGGCGGAACGCACCAGGCCGACGCAGTCATTTAGTTCAGGCCCTTCCGACGACATTGCTGCAAAAGACGTCAGTGCTACAGAAACGCCATTGGTTTCTGAAGGCGTTTTCAGACCGACGCTCACCATTAAAACGTTTTCTAAGAGAAGTCTCCTACTAAATCTAAAAGGACTGCACTTCAGTCTCCTGTTCAAAGCCCCATGCCTAAGAAACAGATGCTCAAAATGGCTGAAGATTTGATCTCTCTAATCAGGGGTTCCCAGCCCCCTCCTGACAAAAGGCCTAGACAAGAGGAAGATTATGCATCCTCTGAACAAGTATCCATTTCTTCAGACTCCTCTGAGGACCAAGATTACTCCTTCTCCCCTTCTGAAGATTCTGATGCTGAGGATTCTATTCCCTCAGCTTCTCCTCCTGAAGACTACTCCTTTGGGGAAACCTTACACACTATGAGGGAACATTTTCACTGGAAAGGTCAGGACTACTCTGACTCGAAGAAAAGGCTCAGAGAGTTTCTTTTACTCCCCCAACACAGACCATTTGCCACCCCACCAGTTTTGGACATTGTGGATGATGTTTACTTAGAATCCAGTTTGAACCCAGACTCTCTACCTCCTGCTCCGGCTAAGCCTGACAGATACTATAGAGTGCCTGATTCCCACAAATTTCTTTACAAAAGCCCTGTAGCTGACCCAGAGACTATCTCCCAGGGTCCCAAGGGGGCTAAGGCTTCTATGGCTAAAAACCCTGTTCCTTCTGAGAGGGATTCCAGAGCACTAGACAGGTGGGGAAAAAAGGTTTACACCTCAGCTACACTAGCTATGAGGGCACTAAATTGCCAATTTCACATGCTTAAGTATCAGCAATTCCTAATCCCTCAGTTAAAGCAAAGTATAACCGCTCTCCCTCAACAATCTGAATTGAAAGAAATACAGGATCTGTTACACGCCACTGAACAGGTGGGCAAACATACCTTACAATGTGGGTTTGATTCTTTGGAGGCCTCCTGCAGAGCAGCTGTCACTGGGTGTGTTATACGTAGGCATGCTTGGTTAAAGGAACAAACTCTGCCTGATCATGTTAAAGCAAAACTTCTAGATGCTCCCTTACAGCAGGATGTTCTTTTGGGAGTTAAAGCAGAAGAAGTCTTAAAGAAAATGGAGGATAAGGCAAAATCTATGCAGACAGTCAAAGATTTCTTACAGGTACAACCCCCTCGCTTCCGCAGAAACTGGTCAACAAAAAATTGGTCCTTTCCAGCTACTGAAAGACCACAGAGGGGTAAATACAGACGTCCAAGGGGCAGAGGACAACCACAAGCTCAGTACAAACCTCGCCAATGGGGCACTACAACACAGAAGGGAGGAGAAGACAGGTCCCAATCCACCAGAAGGCAAACTCAATGACTTGCACCTCATCTGGCCAAGCAATACTCTCTTGGCAGCCCCCTTGGGAGGAAAACTTGAACTTTTTCCAGACAACTGGCACGTTGTCACAAAGGACAAATGGGTCCTAGACATAATTTTACGAGGATACAGATTCCATTTTCACACCTTGCCAATGAAAAGAGGAATGCCAAACCTGCCACAAAATCAATGGGCAGAGGCACAAAAGCAAATTACAGCTCTCATGGACATGAGAGCCATTCAACTGGTACCTACTCGAGTGCAAGGCCAAGGATTTTACTCAAGACTCTTTCTAGTGCCCAGAAAGGACAATGCCTGGAGACCAATTCTGGACCTTTCAATTCTAAACACTTACTTACAAGTACCCCAATTCAAGATGCTAACACTACAGCAGCTTCTTCCCATGTTGGGCAAGGAAGCATGGCTAGTAACGTTGGACCTCAAGGAGGCATACCTGCATGTCCTGATCAGACAAAGTTGCAGAATATACCTCCATTTCATTGCAGGTTCAACCCATTACCAATTCTCTGCACTGCCCTTTGGCTTATCTACTGCGCCCAGAGTCTTCACAAAATGTCTGGCACCAGTAATTGCATACTGCAGACAGAGAAATTCAAATATACCCATACCTGGACGACTGCCTCATCCAAGCAGAAAGCAAGGACATTCTCTTACATCATCTGGCCTTTTAAAACATCTACTAAACTGCCTTGGGTACACAGTAAACGAAAAGAAGTCAAAACTAGTACCCTCACAAAATATGACATTCCTGAGTGCTAGCTTGAATACAATGGCCCAGAAGGCTTACCTTACGCCAGACAAGCAACTACAACTGACTCAATATTTCAAAACAATGCCAACAAAGACCCAATTAACTGCAAGAAAAATTCTGCAGGCCTTGGGCTTCATGGCATCTTGCATACTAATAATACAATTTGCAAAGCTGCATATGAGGAAATTACAGTGGTACCTAAAAAGCGTATGGTCTCAACACAGCCACAGCTTGGACACAATGATATCTCTCATACCTTGCCTACAACAGGAATTTCTATGGTGGTCACAGGCATGTCACCTCAACAAGGGTCAGCCTTTCACCTTGCCCCCAGCAAGGCAAACTATCACAACAGATGCATCAGATTACGCCTGGGGGGCACACATGGCAGGATAATGCGTTCAAGGCATATGGACTGCAGATCAAAGGAATATGCACATAAATCAAAAAGAGATGCTAGCTGTACAGAAAGCTCTGACAGCCTTCAAGGATCTATTTCATCCAGGACAACTTACAATAAAGACGGACAGCACCACAGTAATGTGGTACATAAACAAACAAGGGGGTACACATTCCTACCCTCTATGCAGGCAAGCAATGATCTTATGGAACACAGCTCTGACTTACCAAGTTCACTTACAAGCTCAGTTCCTGCCAGGACAGAAGAACACATTGGCAGACGACCTCAACAGAAACATCAAGGATCCCCACGAGTGGAAACTAGATCCACAAATATTTGCAATGATAACTCAAAAATGGGGCCTTCCAGACATAGACCTGTTTGCCAGTCCTCAAAACTATCAACTAACAAAATTTTGTACAAGGACACTTCACCATCAAGCTTGGAAAGTGGACGCACTCTCTTTCAGTTGGAAAAACCTGACAGTATATGCCTTCCCACCATTGCCTCTCCTCACAAAGGTACTTCTGAAAGTCAAAAAGGAGAGACCACAACTGATTCTCATAGCCCCAGACTGGCCACGCCAGCACTGGTACCCGCTATTGAGGAATATGGCCTTTGGCCCCCCATGGATATTGCCACAAATTCCCCATTTGCTCACACAACAAAACAATCAGATTCTTCACAGCCAGCTCAAAACCTTAAATCTGGCTGCATGGCAAATCAACTAAGCATTCAGCCAGCTCCTCTTTCCCAAGCAGTTCTGGATGTTATTCTGGAAGCCAGGAGGCCAAGCACCAGGAAGGCTTATTCGGACAAATGGAAAAGGTTTTGTGCCTGGAACCAAGCTAAAGGCCAAGACACAATTCAGCCTCACATGCCTCACATTCTACAGTATTTAACTGAGATGTTGCACAAAGGACTTGCTTTCTCCTCCATTAAAATCCATGCTTCAGCTATTTCAGCCCACTACAACACGGATCCACCTTTATTTTTGCATCCACTTCTAAGGCAGTTCCTCCGAGGGGCAAAAAACATTAGACCACCCAGGAGAGCCCCTACACCAACATGGGACCTCAATTTTGTTCTGGAAAAACTAACGCTGCCTCCCTTTGAGACAGCTTTCTCTGCAGATCTTCAGTTCCTATCATGGAAGACTGCCCTGCTTCTAGCAATAACTTCAGCTAGAAGAGTCACAGAGCTACAGGCACTAATGGCAGTGGAACTTTCCTCATTTTTCATCAAGACAGAGTTTCTCTACGAACCAATCCTTCCTTTATGCCCAAGGTGGTTTCCAGTGTGGCTTTAAGTCAAACCATCCACTTACCCACCTTCTTCCCAAATCCACAGAACAAAGGTGAGAGACTCCTGCATTCCTTGGACATTCACAGGCAACTTCGTTACTACTTGGACAAAACTAAGACTTTCAGAAAATCTGACCAGCTCTTTGTATCCTATGCTACAGCTTCTCAAGGGAAGGCTATATCAAAGCAAACCATTTCCAAATGGGTAGGTCATTGCATAAGTTTCTGCTATACCCATCATGGAAAACCAGTTCCTGCTACCATTAGGCCCCACTCTACCAGGGCAACAGCTACTTCTACAGCCTTTCTCAGGGGGGTTCCAACCAAGGAGATTTTAAAAGCTGCAACTTGGAGTTCAGTACACACCTTTACCAAACACTATCACTTACCTCTTTACTCTAAGACTAGGGCGGGCTTCGCCACTGCAGTTCTACAGGGCCTTGTAGCCTCCACTAACCCTCTATGATACCTCCCCCCATCCTTAGCTTTAGGATTCAACCCAAGTGTGATGACTGCAGCAGTGTAACACGATGAACATAGTACAGTTTTGTACCTACCATAAATGTAGATGTTCGAGTGTTCACCCTGCTGCAGTCCAGGTTACCCTCCCTCCATCCCCTCTGATCTACTGGCTAAATCTCTTCTATACCTTACTGATGTATTTGCTTATAGCTGAAGGGATGTTGTGTTTGCGCAGAGGTTACTCAATTTGGTACTAATTACTGACCACCTTTTTGGGGGCACCTGACATCTGGGGCAAGAAAAACTGAAGAAAATGGCGTTGGTTGCATTATATATACCCCTGCGCACTGACGTCAGGGAAGAACCGACAGCAACCGACGCCGGACCAAGACTTTGGAATTCCGGCCGACTGCAGGACCGCCTGACAACAGGATAACCCAAGTGTGATGACTGCAGCAGGGTGAACATTCGAACATCTACATTTATAGTAGGTACAAAACTGTACTTTTCATCATGTCATGATGTTTCCTGCATTTTAATACCAATTTTGGACTCTGCACTTTTTTATATTGTTAAACGCAATTCCAGAGTCTGCCCACATGGGGTCCAGGATCTTGATTTTTTAGTCTACCACTTCTAGGTTTCCCACATTGTAGTGCTTGGCTGTAAAATACTACCTCATGGCTTCTAAGCTCCTGTCAATGTAGTGACTTTACATGTGTTTTCACATATACACTGCTTTCTTTTATTCTATCAGATTTAATTACCATTTCTTCCTTTTCAATGACTAATTAAAAGACAAACAGGGATAATCACACACAGCAGTATTCTCAGTGCCTGTTACTACTTTTTCTTTCTAAAGTGACCAGTTTTCATTCTTTTGTGATGCTGAGTTGTAGTCCTTAAACTCATAAACACCTCCCCTTCATATCTGTCAAAGTGGTAAATTTGAGCTGTTTGCTACTGTGATTTATAGCTCACAGCAGGAGAAAAAGTTCATGTGCTGAGTATACTATTCTGTGTTATTATCCCCGTTTGTCTTAAGTCATTGAAAAGCAAGAAATGGTAATTAAACCTGACTGGCTAAAAGAAAACGGGGTATATATGAAAACACATGTAAAGTCAATCCATTAATAGGAGCTCAGGGGCTGTGATGTAATATTTTAAAGCCACGCGTTGCATTGTGGGATACCTAGAGGTAGACTAAAAAAAGACAAGATGCCGGACCCCATGTGGGCAGACTGTGGAACTGCATTTAAAAATATAAAAAAATATGCAGAGTCTAAACATAGTGTTAAAATGCAGGAAACGTGTTTTTTTTCAGTCTGTGGGCATTGATATCCTTTAAGGAAACTGAAAAGGATGAGCAAGATAAGGCTTTCATTTTCCCTTGCTGTTAACATATAACATTTTCTGTCATGCTTGCTTTTTTTGTTGTGCTACTAGCCACGTCCTTTGCAGTGTGTCACTTCTTCCCTCCCACCCAAGAAGTTAGTGGAGCTTAATCCTTTAAATTCTTGTCTTTTAGGGTGATGAAGATTCAGAAAATAACAGCTCCACAATCGATGGCATAAAGGTATTTAGACTTGTGATACTGAGGCTGCAAAATGAGACACCAGCCCTCTTAAAGTGGATTGGTCATTTGCACTGTATTGAAATGTGCTGTGTTTAACCTATCTTCACCATCTGAAAGTGTTCTGTAATGCATGTAAAGCAGTAAAAGAAAATTGAAATGAAATGTGCACGTTGAAGAAAAGCATTCAAGTTTCTTTCAGCCACATTGCAGTTGCAAAATTTGAAGCCAGAGTAACCAATAATTTGCATAATTTAAGGAGCCTTTTTCTTGTAAAGAGGTGTAGAAAAAGTGATTAAGAAGGAACGAGCAGATTTGTAAGCCACACATCAGCATTATTTGTATTATACCATGTGCATATTTGTTTAGGAGTTGCTCCTTTAATGTTTGTGCTTTGTGAATTTATGCATAGTCAGAATTACATCAGAGATTAGTTGAGCAAAGTAGTGGTTGTTTTCAGTTAATATCACTATGCAAGTAATTTTCTTCAGTGAACTACAGTAATTTTTTGCCAGGTTTATATTTTTAAGTGTTGCAGTTAGCTGTGCCTTAGTGGTGGTGGTTCATGCATTTTTGGTATTTACATATGTATTGTACTTAACTAAGTAGCCTAATTTTTCTGTTAATATTCTACAAGTGAAGCTACTCTGCTACTATAGTAATGTATGTTATGCTGTTTATCTTTTATTTTTATTGACCTTTCAGTTCGGTGTTTTACATAGTTATCTGTGTACTACCAAATAGAGATAACTGCATACCGAATGTATTTTGACATATAGCAATGCTGTGGGTGGTTACCCAGAAATGTGAATGCTTACCAAACTGTATTTACTAAGCAGGTAAACATCTGTTTTTCAGTGTTTAGTAAGTGTGACTAAAGGGACTGTAATCTAATATGGAAAAGTTAGATTTTTTTATTTTCGTTTTTCTTTTTCAATTGTGAGCATACCTCTCAACCTATTAGAGCAAGAAATCTGGACAAAGGCCCAAAAATAGGGCCAATTTTTAAGTATTGCTCTTACAAACTTAGGAAGTTGCTAGAATAACCTGTTTTGCATCAGCATGAATTTTCTGAAGGGTATGAAGTCTGAAACTCAAATATCTGTCTTTATTTTCTAACTTCAGTCTTTAATGATTTGCCACCAATTTGCCAGAAAAAACACAATTTTATGAAAAACGGAACAAAAATATGAGGAAAAAACCTGGACATTCTACGAAAATCTGTACAGTTGAGAGGTATGATTGTGAATAAATATCTGATACCTCTGGTGTGGTATGAAGTAACTACCAAATAACTCTGGCATCCTGAATAACTGGCAAGAGAATCTTATGATCGTGATGTACCGTGCGTTTCAGAAAAATTCTCACCACTAGCACTGACTGGCTAATGTGGGTAAGAATCTCTGAAGACTTTATAAAATGGCATGTAGAGCACTTTATGAGTGGCTAATTACAATGTTTGTAGATCAAACATTGCACTGTTAGACCTACAGCGCTAATGTTCTCTGCGTCAGCCCATGCATGGCAGCATCATAGGCACCTCTATCGCTCATGCGCACACACCCACACGCTCATGCAGACACGGTCAGACATAAAGGCAAGCATACCTGTGGTTCCATGCTACCTGCCTAAAGTCACAGTACATATTTTGACCACTCTCATAGAAGTAAATGGGTGACTTTTGTCAAAAGATGGAGGTCATTTTCGTCCTCCTAACAAAGCAATTGTCTTGGTAGAGAGATTCTGTCTCATTGATCTGCTGCCAGTACTGTTTCCACAGGAGAACACATAGCTAATTTGCATTAGCAGCTCCACAGACTGCCCCATTTGCATGCGGATTCACCAGCGATACAGTTTTTTACTCTTTAGCCATTGCCAGCAGAAAACAGAGTTGGGAGAGCAGCCTCTGAATTGCTGCAGTTTACTTGGGGAGTTGAGGCTTCCAGCTCATGGGAATAACTGTTTCTGAAACTCTGGGTTGGATATGATGGTGTGCGTTTTCCATTTGCCAAAACTGTTGGGTATATTGGATCCAACTGGATTAAAAGCCAGCAAATTTCAGATTTTTGGATCCACAGCTCAGGCTTCTCCCCTCTACTCATTATTCCTCTCCACCCTCACATTGCCCTGGATCTGATTTGCAGCTCATGCTATCAAACGTTTCCAGGGCTCAGAGCTTTTTTGGTCTTTATCATGGGTTAAAATAGTTTTTTTGTCATCTTATCCCTGTAATATCTGCAGTTAGTCTTTCTACCTACAGAGTAGTTTGCATGCTTAGTCATTTACTTAGTTTCTTTTCGTCATTGTTGGCAACTTTTACCACTTTCTTTCTTGCTCCTCATATAAAAAATACATTTCTCTATCCTGTTTTTGTTTTTCCTCTGGCTAAATGTACATATAGTTATTTCCTGGTTACTTTATTATAATAGTGTTTTTTTTAGGTTTTGCCATGTACGTTAGGCAGTCTGTTGAACTGTTTGGCTTTCTTGAGATGTCTGATAAGGCGTTGGGGTTTAAAAAGTGCACCACATGCGGTCACAAATTCTCCCCACAAGATCTGCACTCAGTTTGTACTGCATGGGTGCTTCACACTTGAATGAGGATTGTCAGCTATCTTCTGCATTTGGACCAAGTGCTTTCTCAGACTGTCTTTCAGCCACAGTGGGGAGAATTTGCCTCTTCCCTCTCAGAGTAGTAAAAAGTCTACAGGTAAGCCTAAGAGAGATGGGAAGGATAAAGAGTGCTCAAAAGAGTCCAGAATGAGATGATCTGATCTGTTGGGATCTACAGGTCTGGACTTGAAGCTGCCCAGACATTCGGATCTGGTTCCCCATTTGGAGCTAATTCAGATACTGTCTACTATTCCACCTCTACATTTCCAAGCTAGGTTGTCCCCAGATCTAGCCAGTCCCTAGCTCCAAGCAGCTACACTGCAGGAGATGTCCTTCCATAAGTCCTCCAGGCTACCACTGATGGCTTCCTTTTTCAGGTCAGAACAGTCATCGAAAAGTCTGTGAGAAGCAGATGTGGACTGGATAATGTGAAAGTTCCTGAAGATCCTGTTTCTGATAAGGGGTCCTCCTTGCACCTCCAACTCCAGGAGTGCTGGGATTGACCCTGCTTCCCCTCTTCTGGTTTTCTTTTCATCGATCTGACCTTCAGATCCCTGGTGGCTTTGGAACCCAAGTGTTTTCTGTGGGATGCCCTTGTATGAGCTTGTAGTAAGGTTGTGTTTGACTTTGATAGTGTTCCTTGCACATTTGACTCTGACAATGTTTATTCTCTTTGAGTCTGAGAGCTGAGAGGTCAGCCACTGGTGCATTGACACTAGACAGTTAAGCTCTGGTGTTGGCTTCCCGATCGAGTCTCAAGGAGGTCCTTTGTTGGGTTAATTACATCCCAGAGGGCCTACTCTGGGAATGTTTGCTTTGTCTGCCCTACAAGTGTTTGAATGGGTTTTTCTCTCTGAAGATCCAGAGAAGAGGTATCCCATCTGCATGCTGAAGGTTTGGCAGTGGATGATGTTTTCCCAGTGCTGAAGCCCTGAAAATAATCACTTGGTTTCTCCATTTCCAATGGTGTCCAGAAATTCTAGGTTATCTTCCTGTGTACTACATATAGAGGCAAGTAGAATAAATTTTCCATTTGGGCTTCCTCCAAAGGTCTGGATCCAGTTTCAGCCCCTTGACCATCTGTTTTGGATTTTTTGGCAAGTCTGTTTCAGGCAGGAGCTAGCTATTCCACTGTCAGGGTTCAACTGACAGCTAGTTCATAATCCTGTTCCCTCATTGAAGTTATCTAAGGTGGTCTTACAGGATATATTTCCCTTTCGGACCTCCTTTGAGACCCTGTTTCACCTAGGGTTATTACTATCTTACTCCAGGCCCTAACTAAGCCCACTTTTAAATCTGCAGCTATGGTGGAACTGAAATTTCTTTCTTGGGAAATACTTTTTCTTGTGGCAGTTATCTTGGCAAGGAGGATTTCAGAACTTCAGACCCTGTTGTGTAAACCTTTCATATCTGATGATCCACAAAAATAGGGTATGTTTTTTGGACCAACTGTAATTTTCTCCTCGAGGTTGCTTCTGACTGCCCTAAATCAAGCCACTAATTTGCCCATTTTATTTCTTAGTTTTTTGGACAAAGACAAATATACTCTATAATTTTGCTGGATGTTCATTAACAGTTGCAGTTCTGTTTGCAGTAGCAAGAATTTCAGGAAAACCAACCATCGGTTTTCCTTTTCTAAGACTAAATTGGTTTATAGTGGTTCCAAAGTCGCACTCTCCAGGTGGCTGTCTGACTGTATTTCTTTTGTTTACAAAGCTAAAGAATTCTCTCTTTGTCTCTCTCGCTGTCTCTCAGACCTAAGGCTCATTCTACCAGAGCTGTTGCAACTTTCACATCACATGCTTACTTTTGATATCTGTGCAATGGCTACTTTCTGCATAGATGAGTACTAGGCTACCTGCCCTTGTGGGCTATTATAAGCCTAGCCAGTTTCCCCTTTTGTGTTTGAATTAACCTATGCCATTTTGTTAAGAGGTTGGCCTCATCTGTCCCATGTTTGATAATTGTATATTACCGCTAATGAGAATAACTGGGATCGTACCATAGATAATTTGAGGGGAACATGCATGGGATGAAGCATTTTGGAGCTGCCTTTGTCCATTAGTAATACAGGGGACAGTCCTGGGGTAAATATGCTGTTTCCCATCCATAGAGATCCAGGTTGTGCTTGAATATGGGCAGAGATTAACTTTGTTTTATGTGGATGGGGAGTCTGTTTCAGAGCAGCAGTATCCTGTGCGAGATATACCTGGCCCTCCAAACCATGCTGTTTGTTTGTTGGTCCACTGTACATACATTTATTTCCCACTGCAAGTTGGACTTGCAGTCCATTTCCCGAGCTTCTTTGTCTAGTTGCATCATTCTCTGGGATATCCTTCCATGAAAACTCTCGGGGTTTTCAGTAGCTGCGGACTTTGTCCCGACATTTGAGGCGGACTGAAAAGACCACATTGGTTATGAAATGTATGTATTTACCATAATGCTAGAACCATGCTGTCATCTTCGTCCGTCTCAACTTTCCTTCCCTCTTTTCCTCTGCCAAATTATCACCTGTTTGGGTTATTGATTGACTGTAATGGACCTCTCCAGGACCTTGTCTTGTTTACAGTCTGGAACTATGCCTTTGTTATTTCAGGTCCTGTTTTTGTGTGTATAAGTATAGGAAAAACCTTTGGTATAGATCTAGTTCTTTGGATTGAATTTGTGTAAGGGTGGAGGGGGATTATGGGTAGATTAGCATTGCCTGCCCGTTGGAGCCCAGATTCTGAAAGTTGACTGCTTTAGATCTGGTTGGATACGATATACCCAACAATTGAGATAGAAGAAGATAACATAGCTCTCACATAAGAGCTTTTGGGTCTATATTATATGAGCAAAGTTTTAAAATATCGAACATATAATAAAAATAAACAAAAAAAAAAACATACCCGAGTGCTCTGAGCAGGGGGGGGCCCCCACCCCCCCACACTCCCCGCTACTTAAATATACCAACTCTGAGATTGCACTACAGTGAAGTAAAGGGAAATATTCCCTATGGCGATCTCTGTTGAAACTTGCAAGCTTTCAAAATTTCGCTCATATGGTATTGACCATATGAGACTTGACCTTTTGAAAGTTTGCACTTCTGATATAGACCCAAGCTTTCTTAACACGCAGCTGAACTGTGATAGACTGCAGACTTTACTTTCCTGCTAAACCTTCGTAAGAATTGATGATTGTAATCTCACTGCATATAAAAATAACTTTGTGGTATACGTTGGAGACCTTCTTTGGGAAGTTTTTGAATTTATTCCTCTTCCTAGTTCACTTCACCATTGTTTGTTGGAAGCTGCAACACTTGGGGCCACATACCTCATTATACTGGTGCACTCATGCTGATCATTAAGGGAGTTTGCCTAGCCCTGGAGGCCACCAGTTCTTTGCTGTTTTTCAGAGTGGAGATCTTGGTCCTGACGTTTATTGTAAAGATGTTCAAATATTCTAAATCACAAAACACTGAAGCTTTGTGAAATGTGCATGTGTTCACCACATCACAAACCAGAGCCTGCATTAGAATGGTGCCCTCTACCTGGGGAGGACTTTGACGTAAATCACTGCATTGATACCAGTGATACTTTTAATTCAGTTTGTCGTTTTGGCTCAATAAAGGACTGTATTTATCTGGTACCTCCTGCTTCGTTTTTCCAGACTTTGGTTTGTTTTTGGTTATCAGTACACTTTTGGTCTGGATTCTGCTCTATTTTGGTTTTAATTAATCTACCTACAAATGTGTGTGTCTGTGGGGAGAGTCTTCTGGTTTGTATTGCTACCTTGCAAGTGGCAGTGGCTGAAACTGCCCATTGCAGGGATCACTGGAAGGGTTCCTTACAGATTGCTGTCAAAAGATTAAAGTAACAGAGAGCAGACATTGGTCACACTGCTTAAAATGAATGTCTGTCTGTTGAGATGTTGTCCTTATTCTTGTGCTTTACATTTTTGTCCTTCAGTACCTAGGGGTCAGGTTTACATTAGTCTTCCACATTGGTGGAGAGTGAGAGAGAGTACTGTATATTAGGTGCACCCCTAGTGGCCACTGGGATTATGCATCTCAGTTGATAGGCATCACCCATTCCTCAGTCGATCAGTTGGAGCATAGTGTGACTGGCTGGATCCAGGAAATAGGCCCTTGAAGTACCTTAATTTATAGCTTTATGGTAAGACACTGGCTTCATTTTTTTTCTTTTAAAACGGAGTAGAGAATATAACTTTTTTGGGGAAGTAGCTTTCATTTTCACTTTCTAGTTTTTCTTGTTTAATTAAATTCGGGTTCATTGGGGGCAAAGTAGAGAAAGTAATTCTGAGTTGGGTTCCTCCCCTTTCACAGGATGCGTGCACACACACACACACACACACACACACACACACACACACACACACACACACCCACACACACACACCCACACCCACACCCACACCCACACACACACACACACACCTGTAGGAAGTGTGGCGGGTCACTAGTTCAACTATGCCATGCCTTTGTGATGTGGGACAAAACTAGAGTACCTGGTGAAAACCCGCATGATGGATTTGCACATTCCATAGAAAAGGCACTTTGGCTAAGAACTGAATTGGTGAACCAAGTGCTGTGAGGCAGCAGTGCTTACACACTTTTCTATGTTTGAATTGAAATAATGATAGAGATAATGAACAGATTTGTTCAGCAGAGAGTGGACTTGACAAAGAGAGAAGTCTGTTAACGCATGGATTCTGGAATTTTTCTTTCAGTCCTTTCATCTTCAGACTCTGGTACATCAATTTTGCCAGGACCTCCATATTACCAACTTCAGTCACAAAGAAAAGAAGTCAGTTATTGTATTGCGTGGTGAACAGCAGCCATTTCATTACCAAATAGCAGATTGAAACAAACTACCTATCTTGTTACTCACCAAGGTGCAGAGGTCTTGTCATCTCAGAGGTCCAGGTTCCCAGGGAAGAACATCACAAGTTTGCACTGAAGTGTTTGAGAGGAGAGCCTGAATTATTGCAGGTTTTTAAGTTATGCCATTCTTCAAGTTGGGCAGGTTCAGTTTGTGTGCCCACCTACTGCATTACTGTTTTGACAGCCAAAGCTGTGGTACCTATTGTGGTAGGTTAATCGGATATACAAACTTTCAAGGTTAAACTTTATCATACTTTCATCTACAGCAGTACTTGTGTAGATTCTCTGCAAACTAGTGTCTTTCTCTAGAATATATTCCTTTGTCTTTAGGATACATCGCATTTGTCCTTTTTCCAGGGAATACTAATTTTAATGACATTGTAAACATTGGTGAAACCTCTGAATGGCTCACATCTGAAAGAATTTTATTATATTATCCCAAAAGTTTTATGTTTCGTAATCTCGAGAAGAGTACCCTCATCCCATTCAAAACTTTAGGAATAGATGTCCTGTACCTCAGACCCCCAGTTCACTGATCAACTGACATTTTTGAATTTGGTATAGAAAACTACTAAATATTACAGCCTGAAGTTAGTTTTGGAACATTAGCTATACCTGCGTTATCTAAGGGGCCTAGTTTTATCTTCTGTTCCAGAAGGTAATTTTGCCCTTCACTAGAAATGGGCAAGCTTCACAACTGCCAAGATAAAAGCATTTAGATTTCCAGCAGTTTAGAATTAACTACTCACAATTACCTGCCTGATGTTATCCTGTCAGAATTCTGGTTTTAAATATATCTTAGTGTCGTCAGTTTTCATATTCAGATTGAAGGAGTAGTTATTAACTGTTTAAATCTGTGGGCCTTCAGGCACTTTAGTGTGCTTATGATGCAGTAGATGTAACAATTACAGCAGGCACTCCTGGAGTATTCTTATGAGACCATGTTTTACTTGCCCCCAAAATCTGCTTGAAAATGCTGAGATGCAGATTTTAGATTATTCTGTTGTTGGTAATTCCCTTTTTGATCCCCCAACTGCACTCTTAAAATGTTGAGTAAAGAAAGGCAAAACAGTGAGATTAAATTAACAGTATTAGAAGTACTTTCCAGACATTTCCTGTTTTAACAAGAACTGTCCTTCTAAGAGATGAATATTGAAAACTTGTCCAACATAATCCTGCTTCTAGATGTCTGAAATGTAACCATGTGAAAACATCTTTTTCAGAACATACATATGCTTCTGGTTGTTTCTCAGGACATTTTCTTTTGTTTATAATCATATTAAACAAGGAATACATTCATTTAATTAAAAAAAAAAAGTATGTATGTTGGCTAAGGATGCATGATCCCCCCAACTGGATTTCCAATTTCAAATATTTTGTCAGATCTTGATCTTTTATTTCTGCTTGGCATAAGCGTAAGACTATAAGATCAGTAGTACTTTGTTTTTACTTAGAAATAGTGTTACCTCCTTGAAATTATAGCTGTACTTTTGACAGCATTTGGTACAACATGATCTCTAAACAGGTTCATGGGTAATTACTAGGCAGTCAGTCATCACACCATTAACAGTCTAGCCAGAAAACTCAGCCATCATGAGTTATCTCCTGCCTTAAGGAAAGTTATACAAGATAGACCTAGGGAGAATTTGTGGTGCCCATCAAGTTGTCTGGATTAATTTTGAATGTAGTTAAGGTTTTATATATATATATATATATATATATATATATATATATATATATATATATATTGCTAAATATGAGCATGTGATTTATTACACAGGTGCTTATCTGTCTCTGTATTCCCCAACTGTCTGGCCACTATGATCCTATTAATTTGTTCGATATCAAGTTCCTTTGTGTTTACAGAACCATTATTTTTCCAAAAACATAGTGGGCATAGGAGGGTGGAAACTTCTAGCCTGAAATGCTAACATTTGATTGTCAAGGAGGAGTCCTTAGGAAACGTAATACAAAGAAAAGGTGGCCACTCAGTCTAGATAACTAAGGGACTTTGAGGTTTGGGATTTTTTGTTTTTAAGAACCTCAGAAATCTTTCCAAATGACTGAAATGTTTAGATAACTTAATAACAGAGTGATAAGTGTATCCAATAACAGCAGAAATGAGAGAATACAGTAGAAGCTCTTAGTTAGATGCCCTTGGTTGTTATAGAAGGGTTATGTAATTACAGTGAAGACAATTATGATCAGTGGACAATATGTCGTCCAAGAGGGTGCTGGGTCACCAAACTATAGTGTCATTCTTAAGGGGTTTCTTTTACCAAAGTGGGTTGTACTGCATTTATGGTATTTTGTTTGAGGCCAATGTCCTTGCATCTGTTTTGCTTCATCCACACATCCTGTAGTGCTCAGTCAGTGGGTGTTCGGGCCATAATAGTTTTGCAGTCGGAATGTTTTGTCAGCCATAGTCTGTGCTGACCTGTAAATGCCATGTACAAGAAGACTTTACACTAAACCTTGAGGAAGCCCTGACAGTTTTGCTTACTGTAGTGCACCTGCATCTCTAATAATGTGTTCTGTCTGGCAACCAATGTGCTGTTGACCTTGCTATATATGGATTGATTTTTTAGGGTTACCAGTTTAGCAGTGCCTGCATTGGTGGTGGTGATTGCTGCCATAGCCAGGTCCAGGTATGCAGTGTGCTGTACATAACCACCCTCAACTGTCTTCAAAGAAGTCTATAAGGTTAAGAAGTGAAGACCTACATCTGAAAAAGACAAATTGATGTGATCCAGGGCTACGAGAATAGCAGTGTGTAGATTTATGGGGTCAAATACATTCTATGGCATTGTAGGTAAGACTGATAAGACTAATAAGCCTGTAATCACCATATTATTTTTTTGTTGGGGGGGGGGGGGGTTGGACTTCCAATATCTAGGGATATTATGATGGCTGTTCTTTAGGCTTTGGGAATGTAGCCTGTTGCAAGCCTCATGCTAAAGAGGTATACTAGAGTTTGTAACAGGCTGTAGTTGGTACTGGTTATTGAATTTTCTGTTATATTGTCAATTACCATGGATATGGTATTCTTTGCTTTAGAAAAGGGCAGTTAGGATCTGCTTATAGTGATCTTACAGAGAATAATGGATTGAGGGAATGGGGGGGGGGCAATTATAATGGTAGGGAAGGTGAAGTTTGCACTGCATTTGTTTGCTGCAGTATTGTTTGTTTCTTTGGGCTCCCAATGGGTGGTATCATTTTGAATTAGTTATTAACAGTGAGGAGTGTAGTTTCTTAACTTTCTGATATTGTTAATGAAGGCTTTATAGTCACTTTTGGTGTCATCGGCCATGCTGAATTCATGATCATCTCTGTGTTTTCTGACCGCATGCCTTAAGTTCTTTGCTAGCATGTTTGAATACCATTGTAGACAGAGTATGAGACTGCCTATAAGATCTTAGCTGCTTCTTTCTTTTATTGTAGAGTTTGTATGTAAAAGTATTCCACCTTAATGGTACATTTTAAAATTTTCCCGAAGTGTTTGGTATGGTCAGGTACTGCTTTCTCTGTAAAATTCGAATTCAGAGGTAAATGTTTTGGCTATATTGGTATGGCCAGCCTAGGTTGAGACGTACTAGAAATTTAGGTCATTAAGTAGCTGCTGGAGGGTTGCTTTTGCAGAGTTTCGGAATACTAATAAATTTGTTTACGAGTTATCACCAGTGTTACGTGAGCATCAGCAGTGTGTGGTATGAGTTGATTATGGAGGATGATACCTGTGGAGTTGTACAAGTGGAGGTGTGATATTAGTGAGGACAGTACCAAGGGTATTGTGTTCCCTATTAGAGCTGTTTGCCATCTATTCTAGGCAGTTTGCATTTACATAGCCAAGTGAGCATTGGGCATGTTTCCATAGGTACTGCAAGTGAGCTAATTTAATAGACTAATTGAAATCACTTTAGAATAAAATGTGTTATGGTTTATAGAGATGTTTGGGGTAAAGGTAACTGTCATCATACATGGTGTTCAAGTGCTGACAATGAAGTGGTAGCTGATGACATTTACGTCGACTTGGAGTTCCAAAATTTTAGAATTAAGGTCATAAGGAATCTGCTTTAACGTTAGGTATTTGAAAAACTGACATTTAACTTGCAGTTGCTTGTCTGTGTGAATGTATGATGTGTTCTAAACCAGCGATAATGGAGTGCATGCAGTGAAACCAGGTCTCTCTTAATCTAAATTTGAGTTTGAGTTGCAGGAAGGCCACAAGCTAGGGCATAATTTTTGTTAAGACCTCTAGCCTTGAGTAGAGCCACATTAATGTGTTGTAAGTTAGACTTTGCTAAATGGTAATGTCCTGTAGGAGGACTAGAAAAGCATTTTAGAAGAGAACAGCGGAAGATGTATGTATGACCCCTAAGTGTGTAACAAAGTCCAGAAGGTTTAGGATCTTTGCTTGAAGTGTTTGCATAGGTATTATTTTTATAACACAAGCAAACTTTAAAGAAATTTTCCCGAGGTAGATAACAAATGTTGCAGGTGTGATGGGTTAGAAGGCTGTAGCTGGGAACATACAATGTGGGAGTGTAATGAGTTGGCATATTTTAAAAATTCCCTGCAATAGTACTCTGGGAGAAATATTAGTGAGCAAATGGTTATAATTAATGAAATTATTCTTTTGAGGGGCGTGCCTTCTGTGTGGAGTCTGTATGTCCTCCCCGCGGGTCGAGTGGCGTTCCGAAAGACATACGTGAATGGGCATGCCTTCTTTGAAGGTTGGGTGTCGAGCTGGCAACTCGGCACCGTGAATATCTACTGCCAAACATTAGCAGACCAATGTTCCGCTGTGGCAACCCCTAACTGGGAAAAGCCGAAAGACAACAACAACATTCTTTTGAGCTGGTACACAGGATCTGAACTACCTAGACATATATAAAGCCTTATTAAGCTTAATTTTGTTGGCTCACAGAAAAGCATTTACTAGAAAATGGAAATCAAAGTCCAAATCATTTTTATTTGAAGTATTGAATATTCTAAACGAGAGAAAAGAACTAGAAAATGTATCTTTAGAAAAGGGGAAAGACAAATGACACAAATTAATGGACATTGTGAGAACAGTACATGCGAAATAATGTTCAGGAAGAAGAGGAGGAATGACGTTTAAAATAAGGCAGGAATTCAGCAGTTTATGTAATGCTGGACTAATGATAATTGTAAAGAAAGAAAAAATGTAATTTACAATGCAAGTAAATGGACAACAATGTTAATATGGTTTGATTTCTTTTCTGTGAATGTGTTTTTGCCCATAAAGGTGTTTAAAATAAATAAGTAAATAGAAGAAGAATAAAAAAATAGTGTTTTTCCTTCTGGCCATATGCTTAGCAAGGCCAGTCAGAGCTTTCTGAAAATCCCTTGGTGTGGAGTATCTGAAGTAGTTCACCCCCATTAGGGCCACCTTCAGGTTGTGGTTGTCAGCATGATGACATTTGAGAGCTTTTGCAAAATACTGTATTCTAATGCCAGAAAGACAGACAAGTGTCACTGTGTGTGTGTGTGTGTGTGTGTGTGTGTGTGTGTGTGTGTGTGTGTGTGTGTGTGTGTGTGTGTGTGTGTGTGCGCGCATGCATGCATATGCCTCACAGTAGAGTCTTCAGTTAACATAACATTTCCGTTCCTGTGGATGGTGCAGCAGTAGCATTGTCGCCTCACAGCAAGAGGTTCTCTGGTTCGATTCACTAATGGGGTGCCTTCTGTGCAGAGTCTGCATACCCTCCCTGCGTTCATGTGGGTTTCCTCCGGGAGCTCTGGTTTCCTCCCATGTAACAAAGACGTGCATCTGGAGCATTTCTCTCAGGGTCTCCGCTGAAAATTGGCTTGTTCCAAGTTGGACTTTCCAGGTTAACAAATGTTAAATAAATAAAATATATTTGATGTAACTGCATAAGACATAAAGGGCTTGTGCAACAAACACTTGCAACTCGCTGAAGTGTGTGTAATGATAGTGGTGTGTGTGTGTGTTGATGTAGAAGTTTGCCCTGGTGATTGAGATTCTTGTTTCAGATTCTAGGATGCATGGGTAGTGAATCTTATTTGTATACTGAATATATATATGTGTGTGTGTGCGTGTGTGTGTGCGTGTGTGTGTGCGTGTGTGTGTGTGTGTGTGTGTGTGTGTGTGTGTGTGTGTGTGTGTGTGTGTGTGTGTGCACGCGTCCTTTTAATATAAGAAGTACACAGGAGTGCAGTATATATGTGTCTGTGCATGCGAATCTCCAAATTATTTGAAGAGTTCTTGTGTAGTTTCCAGAAGGTGATACTAGGATGATACTCAGATTGCGCAGTTAGCTTCAGATACTGAGAACCAGCTCCTCTTTTCTGCTAGAAATAGGGAGTAGACGAAAAGTTATGAACGTGGTAGAAATGTTTTCAGGGTATGTAAAGTTGTTGTTGAGTAATGAAAATTGTGAAGGGTATGGAGATATAGCTAATATTGTCAGAAATATGTTTTGAGTGTGGGGAAAGGGTGCTTATTTTATTTATATGCTGTTCGTTGTTATATATAAGAGTATGTAAAGTGTGATTTTAAAGCATCCCAACTCTTTATTTGCTCAAAACCTTAAAGGGCTACTGCTAGCAGTAAGGCGAGACAGGGGGCAGCAGAGGTGAGTAATGGAGAGGTGTCCTTCTATTCCTACAGTGCAGTATTCTGCATATGGGTTTATCCCTTCAGTCTCGCGTACGTGTGGCTAGTATTCAAAAACTTTCAGTCCCTCTGTGGTGTGTCAGACGTCAGGCAAGGCGGAGGAAACGTGGGCCATAAAAGTGACGGCATGCACCAGCCCTCAGAACTTTTCAGCCGCCATTCCTACGCCAGGTATTCCTGCTACTGCTGACATCGCGATCGTGTTTAAGATGCGTTCCCCGTTGGGGAACCTTTTTTCAGTCCTTCCTTTTGTAACATTGCTTGTTAATGTCATCCAGAAAGGGAAAGTGTCAGTGTGGACGCCAGATCCCTCATTAGGATGTCCATGATAAGTGTTTGTTCTGTTTACGTAGAGCTCATGACTGTAAGGCCTGCACTATTTGCCAGGCATTCATGCCGAAACCCCTGTGTAGCCGGTTGCACGCGTTAAATTTGTATCTTGAAAACCAATGCCTGAAACTACTTACGCTTAGGATGGAAGGTCCTTCCAGTGTCAGCCCTGAACTGCCTAAGAAGAAGGCCAGAACCTTACTGCCTTTGATTTCTGCAGAGCCTCATCCGCCAACTCCCAGCCTGTGGACGACATAGGCCTAGTTTCAGGACTTTGTTCCGGATCCACTTCTGTGGTGGTCACGGGTACCTCCAAGGATGCCATACCATTCACAGACAAGAGCACGTCTGCCGAGGCTACACCAGCACTGCTAGCCGATGCCAGGGGGGATCCAGCTCTTCATGAGGAGTTGTCAGAGACCTCTGCTCCTTTACAGTTCCTGCTTTCCGGGAAACCGGCCACCTCTCCTTTAAAAAGAAGAAACAACATGTTGCTCCCTCTTCTGAAAGCATGCCTGACTGGCAGACCTTCAGTCAGAGCTTCTTCAGTGCCTGTATGGCATTGAGGCCTACTCCTTCTTCCACCTCCACCCCTTCCTCCTCTCCTAAGCCCTTGGGCCATGCATACAGACCACTCTCCTAAGGATGAGGAAGTCCTTTCAGACTCCTCTGAAGAATCTATCTCCTACAATTCACAACTTTCTTTTCCTTTGGGGTACGGATACCCTGAGGAAGAGTCCCTGGACCCTGATTCCCCAGTGGTAGATTTAACCTTCAGTGAGACCATTAACAGGATGAAGGAACATTTCAAATGGCATTCCTCAGAAATATCTAAAGTACAGAAGAGGTATTACAACCTCATTCAAATGGAAACACTTAGCCCATCTGCTGTTCCTCCCATCCTTCCAGCCTTTTTATATACCTTTTCTTCAGCATCCACTAATCCTGACTCTCAACCTCCTGCTCCACAAAGACCTGGTAGGCTGTACAAAGTACATGACACTGCTAAACACCTGATAAAGTGCCCCCAGCCGACCCAGCCACTATCCCTGTGGCCACTGACAAAGTCACCAAATTATTACCCACAGCTGCTATTCTCCCTGCTAACAAGGACAGCAAGACCATGGAGAGAATAGGGACAAAGATTTATATCTCTGCTACATTGGCCTTTAGAGCCACTAACTACCAGACCCACATGGCTATGTATAACCTATCTCTCTTACAATCTGCCACCAAACATTTGGCAGATATTCCAGATTCCCCTGCCAAAACAGCCCTATCCTCCCTTCTGGCTCTTACATCTCAAGTCACCAGACACTCTGTTAGGTGAATCGTCTGCTAGGTCAGCAGCATCAGCATCCGCCCTGCACAGATATTCCTGGCTTTGTCTACAACCCCTACCAGATAATTTTAGGGCCAAGCTCATGGATGCACCCCTGGGTAATGCTGCACTTTTTGGATATAAAGTAGCAGACCTCTTTAAATCACTGCAGAAAAAGGGCAAAGAGTTGCAGGACCTCAAACATCTCCTGGTCTCACCAATTCCCAAGTTCCACCGGAACTATCCCTCCAAAACACAGTTTATCAGGAAACAATCCCGGCCTACCCCCAGTGCCAGACCTCGATAACACACCAGGAAACTACTTCCAATGCCTAGAGCATCTTTTGCCTGTAGCCAGAGGACTTCCTTTCAGGACAGGGCAGGTAGCATTTGACTACCTGCCACATTTACCTCAACCTCCTCTCTCTACCATGCCCCTCTCTGCCCGCCCCTCTCATTGTCTCCCTCTGTGGACCCAGATCACCAAAGACAAATGGGTCTGGTCTATCCTCAAAGATGGCTACTGCATGACTTGGCTCTCCCCTCCCATATGGAAGGGCATCCCCTGTCTCCCTTCACAGCAACTGCCCCTATTACAACCAGTACTGCAGACATTACTAGACTAGGGCACTATACAGTCATTTCCCTCCTCTGCAAAAGGAAAAGGTTTTTATTCAAGGCTCTTCCTGGTTCCCAAAAAACGATGGACCATGGAAACCCATCCTGGACCTTTCCTACCTCAACCTCTTCCTAAAGGTACCCACCTTAAAATGCTCACCCTGCCCACCCTTCGCGCCCCCGATTACTCCTCAGGGATTCATGGCTACTGTAGATATAAAAGATGCCTACCTCCACATCCCTATCAAACCCTCCCACAGGAAATACTTAAGATTTTTAGTGGGCTCCTCTCATTGGCAATTTTATGCCTTGCCTTTTGGTCTTTCCAGTGCTCCCAGAGTCTTTACCAAATGTTTGGCTCCAGTAGTAGCCTACACCAGGACAAAGGGGATATAGATATTCCCCTACATGGATGACATGCTCATCCAGGCCCCCAGCCAACAAATACTACAAGATCACCTCCACCTGGTCCTCTCCTTATTACAGTCCCTGGGATTCCAGATAAATCTTACCAAAATCCCACCTCCATGCAACTCAGGACATTGTCTTCCTGGGGTGCAGAATAAGAACAGACCTCATGGAGGCTTTCCTGCCACCCCCAGAGATGAGCTCCTTGTCAGATCACCTCCTCGAGGTGCTCCAATCGACCCAGTTGACTGCAAGGCAGTACTTGAAACTTTTGGGTTACATGGCAGCCACAATACCCATGTTACTTTTAGCAAGGCTGCACATGAGGAAGCTGCAGTGGTACCTTCACTCAGTCTGGAAACAACACAACCAGCCCTTGGAGCACATTGTACCACCTTTTCCCTGCTTAAAAAAGGAGATACTGTGGTGGTGGGACCAGGTACAAGGAAACCCAGGACTCCCACTACAACTACCACAACTCACCCAAGTCATGCACACAGATGCCTCGGACCTGGGCTGGGGAGCTACTCTAGGACTAAAACAGGTGCAAAGCTTGTGGCTGGTTCACCTAAAATCAAAACACATCAACGCCAGAGAAACAAGGGCAATCCTGCTAGTCCTACAGGCATTCCAACCATTCCTTCTACAGGGCAATCTTCTGATATACACAGACAACACATCCGTACTGTGGTGCATCAAACATGCAAGGGGGGACCAAGTCCTACCTGCTTTGCAGGCTAGCTGTCTTGGTATGGGAGTTGGCTTTCTCACAGGGGATCTCCCTATGAATGACCTACATCCCCTCCCTCCACATCAAACAGGCAGATTTGTTGAGCAGAACCAGCACAAACAACCACGAATGGATGCTGCACAGAGAGGTCGTCTTGGATCTGGTCCACAAGTGGGATATACCTCAAATAGACCTGTTCGCCGCCTTCCTCATCCGGCAACTTCCTGGTTTTTGCACCAGGCCACCAGAACTACAGGCACTGGCAACAGATACCTTCTCAATCTTCTGGAGGGGGAAATATCAATATGAATTCCCCCCATTCCCTCTCATTCAGAAAACTTTTCTGAAAATACAGTAGGACAACCCAAAAATCTTGTTGGTGACTCCCTACTGGCCCAGCACTGGCTCCCCTTAGTTCTTCATCTGTCCAAGGGCAATCACCACAAGTTTACCCCCCCCAGAGTGGACCTTCTCACACAAAACAAAGGTTCATTAATCCATCCTCAGTAGAAGATGCTCCACCTAACTTCTGTGGCTGATAGGGTTTTGATCCCATTTAGACACTTTTGCAATGAGCACGTGCTTGATGCCCTGCAAGAGGCCAGGAAACCTAATACCAGAAAATCGTATCTCTCTAAGTGGAAACTATTCACTATTTCATGTCACAAAAAACAGCTAGATCCGTTTCTTAGTGAACCTCCCCTAGTGCTGTCCTATTTGTGTGAGCAACTGCAGTCCGATCTGGCTTACTTATCCAGTAAAGCCCATCTATCTGCTATTTCTGCCTGCTTACATCTAGACCCCCCTCTTGCTTCATGACTACCTTGCAAACTTTTCCTCAAAGGAGTTCTGCACCTTAGGCCTCCTAGGAGACCCATTCCCCCTCCTTGGGACCAATACTGTGTGTTAGAGAAGCTTACGCTACCTCCCTTTGAGCCAGCTAATAAGGCCTCCTTAAAGCACTGTTTGTAGGAAACCATCCTGCTGGTGGCTCTTACCTCAACCAAGAGAGTATCCAAACTCCAAGCCCTTATGGCTACACCACCCTTTCTAGTTTTCCACAAGACAGGGTTACTATTGGGACAAATCCATCATTCATGCCCAAAGTAGTCAATGACGGGTCCCTAAATCAGGCCATCCAACTACCTGTTTTCTTCCCTAACCCACAGGGAGACAGTGAGAGAGTGCTGCACTCCTTGAACATGCATAGACAGGTCAGGTTTTACCTGCACAACACCAAATCCATCAGACAGACATACCAGCTATTTGTATCTTTTCATCCCAGAGCCGTGGGTAAGGCAGTTACCAAGCAGACTGTTTCTACTTGGATATCAAAAGCCATAACCTTTTGCTATCAGTTTCATGGCAAGACCATGCAAGGGGCAGTAAAAGCTCATTCCACTACAGCAGTGGCATCTTTAGTAGTCTTCTTCAAGGATTTGGATACCCCTTCATTTGTGGAAGCTGCTACTTGGACATCAGTCCACACCTTCACCAAACACTACATGCTTGACTTCATCTGCAGGTCCAGGGGAGGTTTTGCCAGGGCTATCCTGCACGGATTCCTGGAATCTGCATCTAGATCACCACCCCAACATCATTGAGCTTTGGCACTCGCCCATCTGCAGAATACTGCAACATGGGAATAGAAGGACCTGGAAATGTTGTGTAAAGTCTTACCATAACCATAGATGCCCTTCTTTTCCATGTTGCAGTATTCCTTCCCACCCACCTTCCCCTCTGATCTGCTACATTTCTTCCCTTTATGGATGGCAGTGGTATGGCATTACCCTTACAGGACTGGCTCTGAATGGGGCTACTTTTCTGAGGGCCGGTGCATCCCGAGGTCACTTTTATGGCCCACGTTTCTTCCGCCTTGCCTGACGTCTGACACACCACAGAGGGACTGAAAGCTTTTGAATACTGGCCGTACGTGCGCAAGACTGAAGGGATAAACCTATATGCAGAATACTGCAACATGGAAGAGAAGGACATCTATGGTTATAGTAAGACTTTACACAACTTTTCTATTCTGACTGATTATGAGAAAGGAAAATGTGGTTATCTATAAAGCATGCCAAGCCAGTAATTACTGTGTTGTGTGAAGGAGGTTTGGATGGCACTACATTTACTTTGATTAATGAAGAGGAGCCTACAGATGACTCTGCTGTATGCTGAGGAGTTGTTATGGAAAAGTGCCCTTCTGTGCTGGAAGGAACAGAGACATAAAATGCAGTTTGTAAATGAAAGCAAGCAAGGAAGGAAGGTGCAATCAGGAGAAATTGAATGTGTAATGCTACCAGAAACTCTGTTACAGAGAATGTTGCACACACGAGTTATGATGGCACCAGAAAGTGAAAAAATGGAGGAATAGACATGTTTACACAATGACCCATGGTAAAAATTAAAAAAAAAAAATTCTGTAAGTAGCTACTTTGGGACAAATTGATGGAACCCCTTCGGTTTTAGGACTCGTGAAATATTTTTGTTAAATTCAGCTGGGGACAGAGTTTTGTGATAACTTTTTGAATTTTTTCATTTGTAAAAGTTTTCTTCTTGGTGGAGAGGAAACCTATTTTGCCCATGAATTAATATGAATTTGCCTCTTCAAATGTACAGACTAAAAAAAAAATGATTATGCATTGCAGGACTGATGAGTTGACAAACTGAAAGTGGAGCGATTTCCAAAGGATTATAGTTGGGTGTTGCGACTGTTGCAAGGAAGTGTGCATTTGTGTGCGTTTGTGTGTGTGTTACTGGACCATGGAAAACAGGGTAGCAGTGAACTTTGTGGAAAACGAGCTGCAACATGCCCCTTGTGCAAATACGAGTGTTAAAAGCGGACTTTATTTTTTCAGATGCCCAGTCCACTGTAATGTTTTGTGAGTTTATCTTACTAGTGAATGTGACAGAAAGAGATGCAAGTCAACAAGTCGAAAGAGGGCATATAATTTGAAATGTACAAAATTTATGAAGGAGGGTAAACTTTTGTTTGACTCTGAAGGGGGAGTAATATTGAAGGTAGTGAAGAAAGTGAATTGCATATTGTTTTGAAAGATGAAAATGCCAGAAGATGTGAATAATTTTTTCAAGAGATGAATGTGATGGAATTGAAAACGACGATACTGAGCAAGTTAAAGAAACAGAACAAAACGTGGATGGTGTTGGAATAAAAATAGATATGACATATTAAGAGGGAACTGAAAGAGAAGAACTTCCTCTTTCTTTTTTCTTTATACCAAATTCCATACTCTTATTAGTCTCCTACCTTCCTCCTCCTGTTTTTAATCCTTCTCTGGCCGACCCTTCCAGCTTTTTAATCCTGTCTTTTCAGTGCTGTTTTAATAATTCCCTATCTTTGCCATATATATTTCTTTTCCATATGTATGCCATTTCTCCTTTATCTTCAAATGCAGCATATTATACTTGGTTTTAATAACTTTCCATCAATTCTTCTAGAAGGCTGAATTTCGAAAGTGGAATAAAGAAGAGGTATAAAAAGTGAATGTAGTAAAATAAGACGCCTGTGTAATAGTATAGATTTATAATTTGACTACAACAATGTGCATTTGTCAATTAAAATGCCAGTGATTCAACATCATCTATGATAGTGAAAGATCTCTGTCTCACTGGGTCAGTTGTGCTACATCCAGATCTGAATTGGAACTGCAGATTTCCCATCTTATTTCCTGCAACTCTACGCATTCTGTGATCAGTAACCATCTCATGCACTGCTCTGCTCACTATTGAAGAGAGGTTTGTCATAAGCTGAGGTCCACTTCTAACCAGACTTTCAGAACCATGCCCCTCTTCCCTACACCTGGCCAGTGTTCCCTTTACTATGGGTGTCTTCATGCAGTTGTAGCTGGCTGTACGATGGTCCTTATATGTTCAGTTCTTTCTGGGCACATGTATTGCATGTTGTATAAATACGGTGCTCAAACATTCTGGATAGTCCATGGTATAGAGCTGAGCATCAGTGCTAGATAACATGTGCTTCTTTTGCTGTTTTGATGCAGACATCTCTTGGACATCCTGCCCCAATATGAAGGTATTGGGTGTGTTGCCCAAGAAATGCAAATGTCAGATATCTTTCAGAGGGAAGCACAGTAGTGTGCTTAACTAATTAGGCTTACAGCATGATGTAAATGTTTGTGAACACTTATTGTCTTGTCCTTGGAATGGTAGCCAATCAGACCTCTTGTTTAAGTGAAGGGAGAGATGCAAGAAGAAGTAGGAGGAGACCAGGGAGTTGTCTGATTCTGTTGGGCTTTTTTAAAGTTTGAGAATGTTGATACTTGGGAGGCACTTGACTACCCCCTCCAGAAGTCATCACTCCTCCTTTAAAAATACTTCTTATTAATGTGAAGGTCCTGTAAACCTGACTAGAGAAGATGAGTTGTTCCCCAGGAGCAACATCTGCTGATGAACAAGGAGAGGGTGACTTGCTTTTGCTGATTGTGGAGGAAGACATCCACACAGCTACACAAAAGTCTGAACCAAGAGATGTCACCATAGGGTTCCTAAGACCCTGACTGCTACTAAACCTAAGACCTACCCACTTAGGCCCAGACCTCTTCCAAGCAGAAGTGCCCTTTGGCAGGTCCCAGCCTACCCCTGCCTCTCAGGACTGGGTAAAGCTGGCTCATTGCTTTATCCATACCCATAGGTTAGTACTCATAGGTTAGTACTAGGCTAACTGCCCTTGTGAGCCATTTTAAGCCTAGCCAATTATCCCTTGTGAGATTCAAACCATGCACCTTGTGTTTGTAAGGCAAACACCTTAACCATTAGGCCACCCTCCCAACCCCTTTTACAATTTTTTTAGTTTTTACAAAGCCTTCATCTTGAGCCAAATAAGCTATATCTGGTCTGCCAAGAGGAAGAGGGAAACCTCACCAGAAAGATGTACTGATTTTGCTAATTCGGAAGATTGTGGGGAAGGTCTGGGTATAGATCCCAGATGTCCTCCATTAGCATATAGCACAGCCACCAAGTTCACCCTGACATCTGACTCTGTGCTGGAGGCCTGTCATTTAGAGATATTCTTTCTGTCATGAAAGAACTTTTCTTGTGGTAGATCCATAAAGCTTCCGTTTCCCAAAAGAGAGCCATGGGACTTCTGGGGTTTGGCCCACCACAGCATCTTGCTGGTTCCCCAGTACAGGAACCCCTACTTGAAGGTTTTGATCCAAATAGCTTGGAGCCAGACTCTCAGCCCCCCACTGATAAGAGACCTGACTATTTCTACAGAGGAGAACTCAAATGTAAACAAACTCAAAGCACACAGGAACTGAAAAGGCAGAGAAGCACAGCTCTGCTTGGTAGAATAAATGTTTACTTGATTATCGCTTTTGTTTCTTTGAGTAGAAACTTCTTCAGATCTTGAAGTTTATTTCTGCAGATGATAGGTACCTCACAGAGTCCTCTTTAAGAAAGTTGTAGCGGACTTTGTTCTAGTACCCCTGGAATTTGTTAAAGGACGCTAGTCTGGTTTCTGGTCATAATACACTCCCTAATGATAAAAAGAATAGGTTACTTGAGAAGTATTACAAAAAGGTGGATACCTCTGCAGCTGTGACTTTTTGAATGACTTCAGTTGCCTGATCCATAGTCTCAAGCATCAAGAGCATGTCATAATCAAACTGTTGGAAGATTGTGGGTAAGCCAAAAACTAAAAAAAAGTTCTTCAGTTCACCAGAGACCAAACGGATACAATGTGTTTAGCGCTTTCAATCACATTTAATTCGTGACCTTCATCAGAAACATCATTCACTTGCCCACCCTTCCTTTTTATACACAAACAGGAAATGACATAACAATTATTAATCAAATACAATTAAAATTAACTATAAAAATATAAATTTATGTATAAATAAATGTTAAATAATCATATATCATTTATCTATATAACAAAAAACATTTTAAACTGATAGTTTCGTTCAACCCGGGCGCTCTATCAGCCCCCAAGTATAACTGCCAATAAGCTTCTTTACACTCTAAAATATTGTTCAAATCACCAGCAAAACCTAATTTATCTACTTTATCCAAGATAAAAAATTCAAACTTTTTGAACTCTTTACATATACTAGCATGTCTAGATAATGCATTGTTTTTATCCTTTTTCTTTATCGCTAAATAATGTTCGTAAATCCTCCGTTTTAAACATCTTTTGGTCTTGCCTATATAATAATTTCCACATGTCACACAAGTTGCTAAATAGACCACTAACTCACTATTACAATTAAAGTATTCCTTTGCCCAAAAAATTTTTTTGGAATTCCCAATCGTGACAAAAGATGTGTTACTAATAAATCTACACTGTCTGCAATTATTGCAACTGTAAGTGCCCCTCTTATTTGTACAAATACGAGTACAATTCCTTGATTTCACATCACCTGATTCTAGCATGCTCTTAATATTGGTGATCTTTTTATATGTGAATCTAGGAGCCAACCCTAGTATGTTTACTAAATCCTTGTTGCTCAATATGATTCTCCAGTTGTTTTCCAAAATGTTTTTTTATCAACCACATCTCATTGACTATAGGTATTGGAAATGAAATCATATATTCAGTATCTCCACTTCTACCTTCAGTCAGAGAATTTGAACATGTTAGTTCTATCATAATGTCCTTTGATTGTAAAATAGGTTTGGCCACATTTTGTCTTAACAACATAACTTCACTTTCTATGTTTCTGACCCACGTGGAATCATATCCACGATTTTGAAACAAAAGTCTCAGAATGCTCACCTCTCTAATGAATGTGTCATCATTTGAAGTCAACCTACTCAACCTTATCATTTGCCCTTTTATGACACCCTTTTTCATGTGGATAGGGTGTAGGCTGTCCCTATGCAAATATTGGTTGGCAAAATACGGTTTTCTGTAAATCCTACTTACGAAAGTTCTTTCATCGTGATCAATTTCTAAGGTCAAATCAAAAAAATTGATTGTTTTACCAAACCCACCAATTTTAAAGGACAAAAATGATGTTGTTGAATTCAAGTCTTTGACTAATTTTTCAAAATCATTTTGATCTCCTGACCAAAGAAAAAACAAATCATCAATGTACCTTCAATAAATCTCTACCTTTACAAAACTAGGGTGAGATTCTAAAAATTTCAGCTCCCAATTAGCCATAACTAAGTTTGCAAAAGCGGGAGCTACCCTAGCCCAAATTTGTTGGTACACTGATTTGTTGAAAGTGAAGAAGTTGTTTGCCAAAATTGTTTCCGTGAGACTACATATAGTGTTTATTTTTGTCCCCAGTAATTCTGTATTACTGTTTAAATGTTCTCTCATATACTCTATCCCTGTGTCCTGATCTATTGATGTATATAACTTTTTGATATCAAGGGTTCCAAAAAACATCTCTTTGTCACCAATTTTATAATTTCTCAAGATTTCTAACAAATGCCAGGAATCCCTTAGATAATATTTAGACTTTTGGACTATTGGGTTCAGTATGCTGTCAAGCCAAATAGAAATATTTTCAGTTGTTGACCTTCGAGCTGAAATGATAGGTCTAAAGGGTGGAATACTATCACTATTCTGAATTTTTGGTATTCCAAAGAATGTTGCAATCTTAGGTCGTTCCACTTGCATAAAGTCATAACTACCACCATCAATCTCCCCTTGACTGAACATGTCGAAAAGTAAAGTATCAATGCTTTTATAACTCCGGTGTAATTCTTCATAATTAATTCTTTTATAAGTATTATCCTGTTTCAAAATGTCCCCTATTGTATTTTCATAATCTATAGTGTTCATGACTACAATTTTTCCACCCTTGTCTGCCTTCATTACTCTAATTTTAGAGTCAGTACTCAATGACTGTAAAGCAAGTAATTCTTCTTGAGGCAAGTTTTTGTCAATTTGTGCCAGTTCTAATTTTCTAAATTCACTTTCACAAATATTTTGAAATATTTGTAAGGTACTCTGTAAGGGAGGGTTATATGTACTAGCTCTCTTTGGTGTTTCCATATTGTTTGATGTTTTGTGCTGTAAAATGTCATGCATAATGTAACTTAAATTCAATTTTCTCAAATATAATCGAAAATCAATTAACAATTTTCCAATGTTAACTCTATTTGATGGGATAAAAGAAAAGCCCTTTTTCAGGACATTCTCTACATCTGTTGATAATGAAATATTTGACAAGTTTAAAACGTCCATTTCATAATTGTGTACTTCAATTTTGTCTACCATTTCTTCTTGTTCTTGCCTTTCGGCCTGAACTTCATTTGGGTGGCATTGTGCCATTTGGTAGTCCGATTGTTCTTTTTCAATACCTCGGAAAAAGGAACTTCATTAATGCTGACTGCTGAACTTGCCACCTCTGCATATGGTGTAATTTTTTCATTATTAGTGCAACTATGTTGTGGGTAAGTGCAAAATGAGACAAAAGGGCTGCTTTAGTTCCGCAAGTCCACACTGTCTTGCAGTTAGGAAACCATAGTATCAAATGTGAGTATGATGGTATAAATACACCTCCTGGTGCTGTTGCTTTGGGGAAACTCTTTGCTGGCAGTTTGCTCACCACTCCTCTTATTAGAGGTGCACGATGGACTGCAGGTGTATAGTGTGTTTAAAGAAAATTGAGAACAGAGGGAAGACCAAGGAATCTATCAAACACATGCTCCATCCTTTCCAGTGTAAGAGCAACAGGAATTGCTACTTTCTGCTAGAGGTTAGACAGATGAGAATAGCCCAAAAAGTACAAAGGCATTTTAGAAAATAAAGTGCCAGCAGGAGAATGGGAGAGGTTGGCTAGGATTTTCTCCCCCCTCCCCCCAGGGAACAATTGCACTGCTTATAGTCCTCTCCCTCCCCTTCCTCTAAACTCTCACTCCAACACCCTTCCTTTTCCTGCCCTTGCTTGAACCTTTGCCTCATGATAGCCGGAAACTGACATCTTTCTTCCAGCAACGGCTAGAAATTACTAAAGTGGAGTGAGTTCTGAAGATCATCTCCAGGGTCTACAAAACACAGTTCTTAAATGCATCGAAAGTGAGAATCCCAGGAGCTGACAAGCATGTCACAAAACCCTTCAAAAAAGATGTCATGCTTCAGGCACTGTAGAAAGGGTCTTCCCAAGACAGGAAGTTTAAAACTTCCATTCCAGGCCCCCCTCAAAAAAAGGCTGCTACTGAAGGCTCCATTCTAAGTATTTCATCACTTAAATTATTGAAGATACCAAAGGTCAAAGTACTGACCTTCCAGGCACTGCTACTCTACCTATGATGTAGCCCCAGGGCATTCATGAATGTTTTCAATCGAAATAATGCCTACCTGCATAGTCCAGTTTTCCTAGATTGCAAGCAGTGTTATAGGTTTTTGGCAGAGAGGTAACATTTCCAGTTTCTCCTTGACTTTTAGTTTAGGTACTCCACTAAAAGTGTTTGTCATATATGTGGCCCCAGTAGTTGCTCCCTGCAGAATTGGAGGCATCCACATTTGTCCTTACTTGGATGACTGCCTAATCTGTGAATGAGGTAAGTTGTGGTTTTGAATTACACTTTGCAGTGCATGAACAGACTAGGAGTTAACAAGAAGCCTCAAAAGTTTTTGTCCCAACCATAGGGTCATCTTTATGGAGGTTGCCCTGGATAGATCGGTGTGCAAGGCCTTCTTTCCACTGGAAAAAGTGAAACCCTTTCAGCTTTCCTTAAACCCATGGCAGCAAAGCTCCAGTGGACAGCCGTGCAAGTTTTCTGCATTCTGGGTGCAATAACCTCAGACATTCTCAAGGTAGTACTTGCCAAGCTGCACAAGAGGAAACTCCACTGGTACTTGAGTCATCTAGGGGACCAGTAAGACCAGACCTTGGAGAATGTAATTCCTGGTTTGCTTTGAATCGGGAGAGAGTTGATGTAGTAGATAGACCACCTCAAGTCTGATGAAGATGTTTGCTTCAAGCAAACTACTGCAAACTAGACTTTTATGTTGGATGCTTTAGGGGGACACAGACTGTAAAGCTGAGTGTACAGGGTAACTGAAAGCTATACATAATTTGAAAATATGTATTTATTTATTTTTGTTTACCAGAAAAGTCTGACTGGGTAATACCCATTTTCAGTGGAGGCCTGGTGAGAAGCTCCATTTGCTTACATTGCATTATGCTAAGTTCCAGTTAGACACACAGTAGTTACATTTCTATTTGCATTTATACAAAAACAATAGATCTGATGATGTAAATCTTTATTCATTCCTTACTGTTAGGACTTTGGTTCCGTTCTCTGAACGGACACGGCCATTACCAAATTCATGCCAGCCAAAAACTCTCAGCTAAGACCTACCCACAATGCCCCTCTCGCAGTCTCTTCAGATCTCGTTTGCCGCATTCCTCGTCAGACATGCCAAGTCTTCTCTCCAACCAAGTGCAGTTTTTTTGTCGTTTTCCTAACTCTAAGTGTTTACTCGCCATCCCGTTCTAGTTTAAAGTTATTTCTGTCTCTAACTTTTCTTATTTTCTGACTAAACCCTACCCACTACCTTGGTAGTTCTTTCGTACCATCATTGGTACTACTACCTATTAGGCCCTTCTCTTAACTTTCTGGTATTTCTTAGTACCATTGTTGGTACTTTTTTCCTAACCTTCTATTAAAAGAAAAAAAAAAAAAAACACACAGCTCTTTTCACTATCCTTTATCTTCTTGTTGGTAGTTTAGTTTACTGTGTGGTAGTGCTAGAATGTCGACTAAGGCCAAGCTTGGGTTCAAGAAGTGTGATAAGTGTGGATGTAAAATGCCCAACTCTGATGGTCACATCCTGTGTGTTTGTTTGGGCGTTGACCACATTAACGTTTCCTATGACATTTGTTCTAGCTTCAGCAACAGAACTCTAGCTGAACGCAAGAACAAACTTATTCTTAAGGGTGTTCTGAAAACACCCTTCTTGGAGGCTCTTTCTGGCATGGCGGTCTCTCCACCTCCTAAGCATAAGGATGTGAAAAAACATAAAGAGAAATGGAGTCATTCGGTTCTGACATCTTCGTCCTCCTCGGAACCGAGTCAGCACTGGGCTTCTCCCGCTCCTTCGGCGCAGAGTACTTCGGCACCAGGCTTCATATCTTCTCCCCCTTGGTGCCGCCCTTAATTCTGACACCAACCACTGTACCAGCTTCGGCACCATCCACCTCAGTGCCGACCTTGGTTTTGACACAGGCTCCGACTACTGTACCTGCATCGGCACCATCCCCAGCCATGGTGCCGATGTCTTATATGGCTTCACTGATACTGACACCGTCGGTTCTGAAGGTCGAGCACCTTTCCAGAACCAGATATTCTCCCACTTATGACCCCTTTTTGGGACAGCAATTTAGTCCATATCTTGAGAGACCAGAATCTTCATTGGCAGCTTCCTTCAGATACACCAGGAGTCTTTAAAAACAAGATGTAGTGAGAGTTGTGGACCAGCTTTTGGCAGCTAGAGGATTACCCACCTCTGCTAGGTCTTCCTTCCCTCTTGGAATGGAAGCTCTCATGGCATATTCATCTGTATATCCTCCTCCAGCCTCCTACCAGGTCTCGGAGACTTTGGTACTGATGGCCATCCCGGTGCATTCTGTCTCTGCTCTGACAGAGGAGGCTTCCCTGTCGGCACTGATTACTCTTGGTGCAACAGCTCCTTTGGAACTGGTACACTCTCGGAGCAGTGATTGGGCTGTTGGCACTGTGGCACCCAGTTCAGCGCCTATTTTTTTGGTGGCATCATCTAAGGCCACGGCTCTCCCGGCAGCTACCAGTCCTCTCGGAGTTCCTCACCTGGAGGCGGGCTCCTCAGGGTGGGGTGTGACCTCAGTTCCGAGGTTGTCCTTTTCGGTTCCGGGCTCCCATCCCTCCTCGGGCGGGCCTGCTTTCCAGGTGATGGAGAGGATTCTTGCTTCAACAGGCTCACAGTTTGCACCATTGGTATCGACACCAGAACTCCCCTGTAGCATGCAGCTGTTCCAACCCCCTACTCTGGGATCCAGAGCAAGGGAGCCACAAGACCTACTCTTGAAAGGAACCCTTTCTCTGGAGTCCTCCTCAGAAGATCCCACTGGGGTGCCACCCCGGAAGAAACTTTGCAAGAGGAAGCATCTTGATTCCCCTGAGGAATCTGACACAGATTGCTGTGAGGGTGAAGGGTCCCCATTGTCTCCCCCGGAAGACGTCTCATTTGGAGACATTCTCGAGATCCTCAAGCAGAGGGAAGACTGGAAGCCCTCCAACCCTCCTTCGGAGGAATCTTTGTTCTTGCAGGCCTTCTGTGCTCAGCCATCTACTTCTTGTGTAACCCCACCTGCGGATGAGCTTATTAAACTTATTGTGCGGCATGCCTGGAAGGCCCCAGGCAACATAGAACCTGTCCCCCGGAGGCCAGATAAAATTTTATCCACCCCCTGAAGACCAGCCCAGTTGGTCCAAGCACCTGGTAGTTGATTCCAGGGTCATTGCGGCTGCCACTAAGAGGAAACTGGCAGAAGATGGTTCCACTGTTCATCCCCCAAACAGGGAGTCTCGGGCTATGGACAGACTGGGAAAGTGGCCCTATGCTTCAGTGACCTTTGCCATTCAGTTGCTGAATTATCTGGCACACTTTACTCTCCTCCAAAGAGACCTAATCTCAGAAATGTCTGCCTCTTTGGCGGGGGTACTGCCTGAGGAGGTGTGTGATACTGTTGCCTCTCAGCTAACTACCCTGGAATCCATCATGAACTCCTCGATGCACTTGATCTCTCACATTACCGAGAGGGCAGCTCGAGCAGCCGCATCAGGCATCATCATGAGACGGCATGCTTGGATGCGTTTGTGTGACTTCACGGACCCCTTTATATCTTCTTTTGTCAACGTGCCTATTGACGAATCTTCCCTTTTTGGTTCCAAAGTAAGAGAGACACCATTACACAGCAAGAAGGATGGAAAGACCTTGTCTGCTGTGGGCATACGTTTTTCCACCCCCCAGAGATCCTACTCCAGGAACTAGAGGGGAGGAAAATTGTAGTTCAAGAAGTCCCAAGGATCTTTTCGTGACAGTCTTGATGAGCAATCCCCCTGAGGCAGAGGAGACAACTCATCTGAAAGACGCCCCTTTCGGGGCAGAGGGGGTCTGTGCAACCAGGGAGCTAGAGATTCCTTCTCTGGCCGACCCTTTCAGCGCTCCTGAATAGCGGCCTGATTGCTTTCCTCTGGAAACAGTCGGGGGTCGATTTTTCCTGCACCTACAGGCCTGACAACTCATAACTTGTTGCGTGGGTGCAGAGAATAATATCCAGAGGCTATTTTATCCCATTCGATCTTACTCCCAGACCCGTAAAACAAATCCCCGATGTCTCGCCCAATCAGAGGGAGGCTGCAGCCATAGAAATCGATAAGCTGCCAAGAAAGAGTCATCCAGCCAGTCCCACCACATCAGAGAGGATATGGGTTTTACTCGAAGTTCTTTTTAGTGGCAAAAAAGACAGGAGACCAATCCTGAATCTCAGCTTACTAAACAAATTCATAAAACCTCAAAAATTCCAGATGGTCATGGTATATTCCATCCTCCCCTTTCTGGGGAAGGACAACTGGATGTGCTTTATAGACCTCCAGAACGCGTATTACCACATAAAGATGAACAAACGCCCCCAGAGATTTCTCCACTTCTGGCTGGGAGCCAATCACTATCTGTTCAGGGTACTGCCCTTTGGTCTCTCAATAGCCCCCAAAGAGTTCACCAAATGTATGGCAGTCGTAGTAGCTCATCTCCGACTACAAGGATTCTAGGTCTTTCCATATTTAGACGATTGGCGCCTTACCGGCACGACCAGGAATCTTCTCATTCTCTGTCTCTCTTACACTCAAGGCCTTGCTCTTCACCTAGGTATCACGATCAACATGGACAAATCACAAATGTGTCCAACAAGAGCACTGGAATTCATTGGATCGATCTTCGACACAACATCCTGTCAAACTTTCCTTCCTCCTCACAGGCTCTCAAAAATAAGAAGCCAGATTCAAGTCCTACTTCCAGAGACATTTGTACCAGCATGCCTTGTACTACAGCTATTGGGATCTATGGCAGCAACCATTACCTTAGTTCCACTGGCGAGGTTGCACATGAGACTAATACAAGTGACTCCTTTCATCACAATGGTTGATCTTAACACACCCACTCAACCACATGATACGCCTTACAAACCTTTGCAAGAAAGAAATGCTTTTGTGGATGAAGCCAGAATCACATCTTTAGTGTCAACCGTTCTGCCTTCCCCAGCCCAGGGCCACAGTGACCATGGATGCTTCCCAGTTGGGGTAGGGGCGCATTTCCAGGGAAAGACAGTCCAAGGCTCCTGGTCCCCCATGGAGGCCAGTTTGCACATAAATGTCCTGGAATTGAGGGCAGTTCTCTTAGTGTTGCAAACGTTCCACACATCTCTTCCTTCCATGGGAGGCCATGAGAATTTGGCACTGTGGGCGATGGCTTCCAACCGCTTTCTCCTAGCAACACACATTTCCAGGAGTTTCAGTCTTGCAGACAATCTGAGCAGGAACATTTTGATGCCTCATGAGTGGTCCCTCCAGTCCTATAGTAGCGGATCAGATCTTCTGCCGTTGGGGCAGACCTTGCTGCTACCTATTTGCTTCTCCCCTAAACAACAAATGCAGAAGCTATTTTGCTCTGATATCCCCCCCCTCAGGGGGAGTCACCGAGGCATGCTCTGACACACGATTGCCCCCCCCGGGTCTGCTGTATCCCTTTCCCCCGTTTCCTCTCATCCTGAAATTCTTCCAGAAAGCTCAGAGGTTGAGAAGCAGAGTGATCCTCATTGCCCCTTATTGTCCCCGTCAAGTCTGGATCCCTTTCCTATGGCCTCATCTGATTCACAGCCGGTGGATCCCGGATCAATCCCAAGGTCTGCTCTCTCATCCTCCAGGACTGATTTGCCCCAATCTCCACAGCCTCAAGCTCACAGCTTTGTTTCTCCATTTCCAATGATTGCCAGGCTTCCTGATATTTCATCCCCTGTTCGCGAGATTCTTCTGGCTTCACACAAACCTTCCACCAGGAAAATTTATTCTAGTAAGTGGACTAGGTTCTCTAGATGGGCCAAAGAACATAAAATAGACCCTTTTTCCATGCCTATTCAGAAGATCCTACAATACCTGACTACCCTATTACACGCAGGAGCTTAAGCATCGACAATTACTGTGCATTTAGCAGCTATTGCAAATTTTCACAATGGAATTGACAATTCTTCTGTTATGTCACACCGACTATGTAAAACCTTCATGAATGGAGTATTACATATTAAACCTCCGGTCAAGCCTCCTATAGAGCCATGGGACCTGTCTCTGGTGCTTCATTCATTAACTAGTCCTCCCTTCGAGCTCTCTAACTCCTGTGATGTAAAGTGTTTGTCTTGGAAAACTCTACTTCTAGTAGCCCTTACCTCAGCGAGAAGAATATCTGAGTTGCAGGCCTTGAGTGTCAAGAGACCTTACTTGAATTTTCATAGGGAAAGTGTGTCCCTACAAACTGACCCCTCCATTTTGCCCAAGGTCATTTCTGGGTTTTCCATTAAATAGTCTGTTGACCTACCAGTTTTTTTTCCTCATCATTCAAATAGAGGGGAATACCTTATGCCTACTCTTGATGTTCATAGGCAACTTCGTTTCTACTTGGACAAAACTAAATCTTTCAGAAAAACAGATCAATTGTTCGTGGCCTTTGCAGGACCCAGATTGGGTAGGCCTGTCTCCAAAATGACTTTTTGGCTCAGAAACACCATTGCTTTCATCTACCATCAGAATGAAGTGCCCTTACCTTCCTGAGTAAAGACTCACTCTACTAGATCGATGGCTACTTCAGTGGCCTTTTATTCCAGAGCCTCTATAGATTATATCTGTGCAGCAGCCACTTCGGCAAGACCTCATACTTTTATCACTCATTACAAATTGGATTTGGCCTCCAGGGTGTAAGCATCTTTTGGTTCTGTGGTGCTCAGGAATGTTCTTTCTTAGGGCCACCCAGGACTCTAGTAGCTGGGGACTCTGTCCTAAAAGTAAGGAATGAATAAAGATTTACAACATCAGATAAAGAAGTTATGTCTTATCATAACATTCCATCTGTGTTGTAGATCTTTATTCATTCATTACTTCCTGTCCTCCTTCCCCCTGCCTGGACTCCTGGTGGACTTCAGGATTTCCTTATTAGTTAAGGTATTTGCTCAGACAGAGCCCCCTACTGTCACTTCTACTACTTCTATACTATAATGGCGGGCAAACTCGATCTGAAGAGAATGAGAGGGGCCTTGTGGGTAGATCTTGGCTCAGAGCTTTTGGCTGGCACACTGAAGTCCTAACAGTAATGAATGAATAAAGATCTACAACACAGATGGAACGTTATAGTAAGACATAACTTCTTTTTATATTTATACATTCTAAGATTTTACAGAGGTGAAAGCTATTAAAGAAAAAGTCCATGTGCAACTTGGACTATACAGGCAGCCGTTATGTATAAAAACTGTTTTGTCATTTCAATGAAAGGTTGAGAGTATTTGGAGAGTATTGTATGGTGAACACAAGTCTTAACTTTGTGATGAGCATGTGCAGGACCAGGACTGGTTAAGATGCTGTTTAAGCAGTGGTTTAAAAGTATTGAGTTTGCCGGAGAGTTTTATTTGTGTGGGGGATACTATTCCAGAGTTAAGCAATGTATTGGGAGTGGAGTGAATCTCCTGTAACATTATTTGATGTATTTGTAAGTAATAAGAATTTGTTAATAGAGCTGAGGACCCTTGCTGGACAGTAAGGCAATGATGAGTTTTGTAGTGCAGGGCATTTTTCTGGATGATGAATGAGTTTGTGTGCTGTAGTTAGTTGTGAATATGTTAGGTAGTTGCGTAATTCAAACCAGTTTAATTGCTTTAAACTGTGACAGTGGTGAGTCCTATGAGGGAGATTGGTGGCAAATTTAGGTGTTCTATTGTAGGAGGCAAGTTTCTTTGTTTGAGTATTGTTTAAGTTTGTTAGGATAGGAGTGGCATATAAGAGAGTTGGCAGCAAGAAGGTGATGGTTAGAGTTTTTGATCCTATAAAGGGAGCCTAGTTTCTGGTGTGTAGATTTAATGGTGTGCAGTATATGCTGGTCATATTTCAGATTGTCTAAAAAAATGCATGCAGTTCATCTTGAAAGAGACTTTTCTCATCTTTCAAAAAGAGAACATTACCCTGTGCACTAACCTGTTATTTATGCCAGTATTAATTATAGAAGTGGCTATTGATTAAGCTGTTTTTAGGTTCATAGGTTGATACTAGGCTATCTGCCCTAGGGCATTTATAAGCCTAGCCAGAGTATGTTTGGCTTTCACCACCCTTTTAGATTAGTTGACTGTGCCTTTGTATAGTAGGTCACAGAAGGTAGCCGTTTTAAGGTTTGTTTACTGTACCTCTGTCAAGCAGCGACACAGAAGAGATCCCAGGGGTAAACTTACGATCTCCCATCCATTCGTCAAGATTTCTCTTGAAGAGGGTCAGTGAGGGGCTCTGCCTGACATGGATTGGGATTTTGTTCCAGAGTGAGGGGAGCCTCTGGGATATGAATCTGTCCCTCCAGCATGTCCTGTTTATTTCTGTGCTGAGGTTCAGGTCCCTGGAGCGTGCAGCTCTAAGGGATTTAGATTTCCTGAGGTGAAGCATGTCCATTAATTCTGGGTTGGACATGGCTTTATACGTCCGACACAGATTGCCTCTGAGTAGGCGGTACGCAACTGAGTAGAGCTGGAGTTTCTTTAGTCGAACTGCATAGGGCATCTGTTTGAGCCCCTTGATCCTCTTGGTGAGATACTTTTGGGGTCTTTCCAGTTGCTGAAGGTGTCTGGTAAGGTACATCCCAAACGGGGCATTGTACTCAATTGTGGGCCTGATAAGTGATGAGTAAAGGGGCACAATGACCTCTCTTGATCTAGATGTGAACCCTTTCATGATAAGGTGGGCTATATAGAAGGTCTTTCTAACCACTTTGGCAACGTGATTGTCAAAGGAGAGATTGCTATCTACTTGGGTCCCCAAGTCCCTAATTACTTCTTCCGTACTTAATGGATTACCACCTATGTGGTAATTTGTGGGCACTTTGTTTTTTCCAAAGGGGATGACTATGCACTTTTTGGCGTTTAGCTTTAGGCCATGGCTCTGGCACCAGTTATCCGTCTCTGAGAGACCCTTTAGGAGGATGCTTGTGTCAGTCGGAGAGTCGATTATAGCACCCAGTTTTCAGTCATCTGCGAACTTGGTCAGCCGTAGTCCACTCGTGTTAGCCTGTACCTCGGAGAAATATATACCGAACAAGAGAGGTCCCAGGACTGAGCCTTGTTGGACACCACTTGTAACTGGTTTAGAGTCTGACATGGCATCTGCTATTCTGACCATGTGGGTTCTATCCTTGAGCCAGTTTGCAGCCCATCTTGTGACATAGGTGTTGATATTTAAGCTGCTGAGCTTATTTATGATGCCCGAGTGGGGTATTGTGTCAAAGGCCTTTGCGAGGTCCAGGTAGGCTGTGTGGACTACCTTCCCTTTATCTATGGCTTTGGTAACTGTTTCAAAGAAATCGACCAGGTTCAAGAGGCAAAATCTGCCCTTAACGAAGCCAAATTGGGTAGGATCCAGTGTCTGGAGGCTCCCAATGTCTTTGTTTATTATTTCCATGATGATACATTCCATAGCTTTGCAGACCAGGCTAGTCAGGCTTATAGGGCAATAGTTTCCGGGGTCTGTTGTGGCACCACCTTTGTGGAGTGGGACCACTGTTGCTGTACGCCATTCCTTGGGAACATATCCTGTAGAAAGGCTGAGATTGAACAGTGACTTTATATGAGGGTTTAGTTCTTCTTGGAGCTCATGTAAGACGCAGCCCGGGACACCGTCTGGTCCCATTGATGCTGTGTTTTTAGCTTTGGAGAGGGCAGGTCTCACCTGTGCATCTGTGATCTCAGGAAGGCTACACTCTGTTGGGATAGACATTTGCTCTTTTGGGGGGAAAGGGGGGGAGAAGTTTGCACTGAACCTTTCTGCCAGGATGTTGGCAATGTCTGTGGGTTCAGTGAATTTTTTGTCATTTTGCACTAACTCAGAGCATATCTGCGAGTTGCCTCCCAGGTTTCTGACATAACTAAAGAAGGCCTTGTGATTATCTTTAGTGTCTTGTGCAATTTTTCTTTCAAAGCTGGCCTTAGTAGATTTTAAGAGGGATCGTAGTTTCTTGCTAGTACTGATCAGTGACGCCTTCCCTTTTTGGGATTTTGCTCTGTCATGTAGTAGCTTTCACCTTCTGTTGTATAGCTTATTTATGGCCTGGGACCACCAGACAGGTCTCCTGGTGTGGAACATAGAGACCCCATGTTGGTGATGACCAGATCCAGTATGTTTTCCCCTCTTGTGGGAGTGGTGACCAGTTGTTCCATAGCATTTGAGTTTATAAATTCTAGGAACCGTTGGGCTAGGGTGTTTGGGCTTGAGTAGTTTTCCCAATCGATGTTTGGGTAGTTGAAGTCACCCAATATAATAGTGTTTGGAGAGACCTTCATATTCTCCAGTGTTCTCAGGAAAGCCGAGTGAGGTTCCTGTGTTTGGGAGGGTGGTCTGTAGCAGGCTACAAACTGAAAGGCAGTTTTGCCCACTGTTAGTTGCACATGGATGGTCTCTGAAGTTTCGTGCAGTGCCACTAGCCTGGAGGTGTGGGTATCTTTGATAAATATGGATACTCCCCCTCCTTTTGTAGTTCAGTCCAAATTTTGAGGCCGGAAAGCATGGTATGAAGTATAGCCTGGTAGTGCTGCGGTGCTCTCGGGAGCCTTGAACCAGGTTTCTGTTACTGCACAGATATCGATATTCTCCATACTGAGGAGAGTCTCGAGTGCGTGCATCTTGAGGTTTAGACTTCTGGCATTGAGCAGCATTACCCTTAGTTTTTTTTTCTTTGTGTTGTCTATGGGGGTGGGTTTGTCTTTTGAGCCTTGCCTAAAAAAGGCACTATGGGGAAGGCAAGAGCCTTAGCCAGTATTCGAAAACCCAGGGGTGACAGGTGCAAGCCGTCCCTAGCGAAGCAACGTGGCTTGTCGAGCATTTCATCCCAGGCTGACAGACAGTGGATCCCCTTTGAATGACACCAATACTTTAGCCAGTTGTTAAAATTGATCATTTTGTCTTTATACTGTGGCATCATTCTTGATGAGGGTAAGATGCTACTCAAGGTCAGGGTCATACCGGCCTGGGCTACATGATCAAAGAGCTCCTGTGCGTCTTTTTTCATGTAGTCCAGGGAGGTACGTCTCAGGTCATTCACACCAGCATGGACAATGACGGAGTCATACTTGTACTTGCTTTGGAGTGACCCAAGTGCTTGTGTTATGTGGCGGATCCTGGCACCCGACAGCTTACAGTGACCACCTCCTTGTTCAGCCTGGTGAGTGGGACGTCAGTGTGTCTGACAATAGAGTCACCTATTACAAGTGTATTAGGTGTGTTGTTTAGCCTTAAGGGCTGTGACTGTGTGGCACACTGACTTTGTGAGCTATGTGCTACGTGGATATTGATGTCCTTCAAGGATGCATCTGCAGTCCTAACAAATGGGTTGTCCTGCCTCAGGCAGCCCCTCAGTCGGCCGGATTTCAAAGTCTGGGTCTGGCCTCGGCTGATGTCGCACTTCACCCGACGTCATAGCTGCTGTCAATTGGGTATAAAGGCATCAGCCGACGCCATTTTCCTCAGTCTTTCTTGCCGCGTGGCGCCCGAAGCAGAAGCTGTTCGCAAGTGCCGGTCGGTCAGAACCAGAGATTGCTACTACCGAAGACTTCTAAAAAGCTAAGTACCCCGTTGGGGACTCTTTCTTGCCTCAGCCGATGTCAGAAAAAGTGAATAACTGTTTAACTTGTGGGAAACAAATACCTCATAAAGATTTCCACTCTTACTGCCTACCTTGTTTAGGCCCAGACCACGGCGTAGCAGCCTGCCTAGCCTGTGCTTCCTTCAACCGACGGACACTTAGGCGTCGGTCGGAGTTTGCCGAGGAGTTTTTCGCCCGCTTTTGCTTACAACATGCCGTCGGAGACTCCGACTTCACAATTAGCTAAAAAGCGTAAGGAAAAGGACCGACACTCGCGGTCCGCGGTTTCGGCCGAAACCGCGGTTAAGCCAACCGTGAGTGTCTCTGTTTCGGCTGAAACCGAGTCCACGGTTCTTCCTTCGGCCGAAAGCATACCTCCTACAGCCGAGGCCTCATCCAGCATGGCTGCATCTGCTACTGAAATTCCACCTGCTCTTACAGGTTCTCAGGATTTATCAGATACTATCCCTTTAGATATATCTACTCCTGCACGTGGAGCTGCTAGGCCCCCTGCATCCATGTCAATTAAGGCTTTTTCCAGGGCTAAAGCAGCTAAATCTTCAAAGACCGTGCCTGCTAAAACCCCCTCTCACAGGCCTAGCTCTAGTACTCAAATGCTTAGTCTAGCAGAGGATCTCATTTCTTTGATCAGGGGAACCCAGTCTCACCCTGACAGGGCCTCTCACCCCCCTCCAGAGAAGAGGCCTAGAGCAGAGCCCCCTGAGCCAGTTTCTACAGATTATTCCTCTGATGATTCAGAAAATACAAATCCTCCAGAAGGCCCTTATTCTCCATATGAGGACTCTGATGCAGAAGACTCCATCCCTTCTGCCTCTCCTCCTGAGGAATTTTCTTTTGGGGAAAGCTTGCATGCTATGAGAGAACAATTTCAATGGCAGGGCTAGGATTTTTGAGACTCTAGGAAAAGGCTTAGGACCTTTTTACATTTGCCACAGCATAGGCCTTTAGCCATTCCTCCAGTACTTACAGTTGTGGATGATGCATTTAATGATGCTTGTACTGCCCCTGACTCTCTTCCTCCGGCCCCTGCTAAGCCCGACGGATACTACAGGGTTCCGGACACACATTATTACTTGTATAAGGCTCCCGTTGCAGATCCTGAAACTATTTCACAGGGCCCCAAAGCTGTAGCAGCTGCCTCTGCCAAAAACCCCCTCTGAAAGAGAATCTAGGGCATTAGAGATGGGGTAAAAAAGTTTATACTTCTGCTACTCTTTCGGCTAGGGCCTTAAACTGTCAATTCCACATGATTCAGTATCAGGAATTTCTGTTAGATCAGCTAACTAAAAAACTGTCCTCGCCTGAGCCTTTAGACCGTAAGTCCCTTCAGGATTTGGTACATAACACTCAGCAGGTCAGTAATCATTCCTTAAAATGCGGCTATGATGCACTGGAGGCTTCCTTTAGATCAGCTATGACTGGTACAGTGATCAGAAGGCATGCATGGTTAAAAGAGCAATCCTTACCAGAGCATGTAAAGTCAAAGCTTCTAGATGCTCCCATGGAAAAACACAGTTTGTTTGGCTCCCCTGCACAGCAAGTGTTGAAGAAGGTGGAAGAAAAAGCGAAATCTGTCCAGACAGTCAAGGATTTCTTACAGGTCCAGCCTCCGAGGTTTAGTAGGAACTGGCCTTCCAAGAATTGGTCCTTTCCAGACACCACCAGAGCACAGAGAGGCAGAAATAGGCCCAAGAGGCAGAGGTCAATCCAGAGGTGCCTACAGGGGACGTCAGTGGCAGCCTAACAACCAGAGAAGTACTGCCACAGATCCAGCCACTACCACTTCCACAGGACAATCACAGTGACTTGGCTCTGAAACCGCCTACCAGGGAACAACTAGAAGCACCCTTAGGTGGAAAGCTAGCCTTATTTTCAGTAAACTGGCATTACATTACAGGAGACAAATGGATTTTACAGACAATAGACAAAGGCTACAGGTTTCACTTCCATACTCTACCAAGGAAGAGAGGAATGCCAAACCTACCTCCAAACCAAAAGATAAACGCTCTAGAGCAAATAGACCACTTACTAAGGATGAGAGCTATAGAAAAGGTACCGGCTATGGGACAAGGATTTTATTCCAGACTTTTCCTGGTACCAAGAAAGGAAAACCAATGAAGACCTATCCTCGACCTGTCCGCTCTGAACACATATCTCATTGTTCCAAAATTCAAGATGCTGACCCTACAGCAACTTCTTCCCATGCTGGGCAAGGAGTCTTGGCTGGTGACTCTAGATCTCAAGGAGGCATACCTGCACGTCCCCATACGACCAAATTGCAGAAGATACCTCAGATTTCTTGCAGGATCAGAGCATTATCAATTCTCAGCATTGCCTTTTGGCTTATCTACTGCGCCCAGAGTATTCACGAAATGCCTGGCATCAGTAATTGCTCATTGCAGGCTTCAGGGAATTCAAATTTATCCATACCTGGACGACTGCCTGTTACAAGCGGACAACAAAAACAAATTAACAAAAGATTTGAGAAAGGTTATTCACCTATTGCAAGCCCTGGGATACACAGTCAACACAAAAAAGTCAAGGCTGATACCATCCCAAAGGATAACTTTCTTGGGTGCAGAACTGGACACATCAAACCAAATGGCATTCCTCACAGCAGAAAAGCAGAAGCAACTACCACTCTATTTCATGGCATTAACAACGCAGAACCAGCTTACAGCAAGGAAAATCCTGCAAGCCCTGGGTTACATGGCATCCTGCATAATATTGATTCCACATGCAAGACTACATATGAGGAAGTTGCAATGGTACCTAAGGAATTTATGGTCTCAGCACAAGCACAGCCTAGAAACCCAAATTCCAATAATTCCATGCCTGAAGCAAGAATTCCAGTGGTGGGCCCAGGCCTGTCAATTGAACAAAGGACTGCCCTTCCACAGGCCTCACCCAAGCCAGACTATCACCACGGACGCCTCAGACCTCGGTTGGGGGGCACACATGGTGGACAAGTGCATACAAGGCTTATGGACTCAAGACCAGCTGAACCTACACATAAATCAAAAAGAGATGCTGGCAGTAAAGCAGGCAATTCAGACATTCAGACCGTTTCTTCATCAGGGTCATTTGCTGATAAGGACGGACAACACCACAGTTATGTGGTATATCAACAAACAGGGAGGCACACATTCATATCCTCTATGCCGGATGGCAATGGACCTGTGGAATGTGGCCCTGAACCTCAACATTCAGCTCCAGGCCATATTTGTGCCAGGAAAAGAAAATATACTAGCAGACATCTTAAGCAGAACTACCACGGATGCCCACGAATGGATGCTGCATCCAGACATCTTCAAATCCATTGCAAGGAAATGGGGACTACCAGAAATAGACCTGTTCGCATCCCCACACAACCACCAATTGAAAAAATTCTGCACAAGGACATACCACCCACTTGCTTGGAAGGTGGACTCCCTATCCTTCAGTTGGGAAAACCTGACAGCATATGCATTCCCACCTCTTCCTTTGATGCACAAAGTGCTACTGAAGATCAAAGAAGATCACCCAAGGATCATCTTGATAGCTCCAGACCGGCCGAGGCAACATTGGTACCCGCTACTGAGGAGTATGTCTCGGGAACACGCATGGCCTCTACCCCTAGTTCCTCTACTGCTAACACAGAACAACTTCAAAATCCTGCATCCAAACTTGAAAACACTGCAGCTAGCTGCTTGGAACATTACATAAGTCAAAATAACCCAGATTTATCTCAAAGGGTTAAATACATTATCTTGGAGGCTCGCAGACCCTCAACAAGGAAAACTTATTCAGCAAAATGGAAAAGATATCTCATTTGGAGTGCAACAAAAGGAGTAGATGCATCATTGGCAAACATAGCTAACATCCTGGAATATTTAGCAGAGCTTTTCCACAATGGCCTGTCTTACTCCTCCATTAAGATTCATGCATCAGCAATTTCAGCAGAATACAACATGGATCCTCCAGTCTTTTCTCAACCTCTACTCAGGCAGTTTCTGAGAGGAATTAAAAATGTAAAGCCACCAAGGAAACCACCATTGCCTACATGGGACTTGAACTTTGTGTTAGAAAAGTTGACACTTCCCCCTTTTGAACCAGCAGCAACAGCAGAATTACAGTACTTATCTTGGAAAACTGCTTTCCTGCTTGCAATCACTTCAGCAAGAAGGGTTTCTGAATTACAGGCATTAATGGCAGTACAGCCCTTCCTTATCTTCCATCAGGATAGAGTGTCCATGAGAACTAATCCTACTTTTATGCCAAAGGTGGTCTCCAGGGTATCATTAAACCAAGCAATCCACCTACCAACATTCTTCCCCAACCCACAGAACAGGGGGGAAAGACTACTGCATACCTTGGATGTGCACAGACAATTGCGCTACTACCTGGACAGAACCAAGAACAATAGAAAAAATGACCAGCTTCTGGTAGCATATGCAACAAGAATGGAAGGAAAAGCAATTTCAAAACAGACAATCTCAAAATGGATAGGAAATTGCATTAGATTTTGTTACTCTTTTCATGGAAAGGCAACTCCAGAAAACATCAGACCTCACTCCACAAGGGCTACAGCCACTACTACAGCTTTCTTACGAGGAGTGGCTACCAAAGACATTTTAAAGGCTGCTACTTGGAGCTCCGTGCATACATTTGCCAAGCATTATAATCTACCTTTATACTCCAGATCCCGAGCAGGTTTTGCCACTGCTGTTTTGCAAGGGATCTTAACTACACCATAAGCTCTTAGTGCCTCCTCCCCAGTTTGGCTATGGTATTCTACCCATTTGTTAGGACTGCAGATGCATCCTTGAAGGACATAGTACAGTTTTGTACCTACCATAAATGTAGATGTCCGAGAGGTATGCATCTGCAGTCAGGATTACCCACCCTCCTTCCCTCTGTGGTACTCCTAGGGTATTTGCCCATCTTGTAGCTAGCTGGGGAATCTATTATGGTGTATTTGTTTGTATATATGTATATACATGTTTATTTTATTTGCTCTCTACTGTTTGGAATCATTTGCATTTATCCAAATTTAGCCTTCCTAGAGGGCACCTGGCATCTGGGGCAAGAAACACTGAGGAAAATGGCGTCGGCTGATGCCTTTATACCCAATTGACAGCAGCTATGACGTCGGGTGAAGTGCGACATCAGCCGAGGCCAGACCCAGACTTTGGAATCCGGCCGACCGAGGGGCTGCCTGAGGCAGGACAACCCATTTGTTAGGACTGCAGATGCATACCTCTCGGACATCTACATTTATGGTAGGTACAAAACTGTACTTTTCGTGGTAGGATGTTGCTCGGATGTCTGCTTTGGAGGTCTCTGCTGCTTAGGCAGATTTTTTATTTAGAGCCTCCGAGTATGTTTTTGTGTGTTTATGTGTTTAGTTTGATGATGCGATAGGTCTGTGTGAGACTGGATTTGTGGTGTGTGTGGTTACCTTCTTCTCCTGACAGGCTGTGCCAGTACTGGGTTGAGAGAGCTTAGCCTCCAGTTTGGCTATATAGTTGCATATCTCACATATATTTGAGCTTGTTAGGAGGAGAGGGTGGCCTGTATACATAAGGCAGTTGTAACATTGCTTCAAGATTCCCAGATTCACCAGCTGGACTGGAGAGTAAACTCAAAACTGACCTTTTGACATGCCTGAATAATATAGGGAACTACTTATTGACTGATCAGAAAGAACCAATAGGGAGCAAGTGCTTTGAAGGAGTATTAGAGGATGTAGTGCCTTAGTTTGTGTTTACCGATGAGATTACTTATACGAGCAAGTGCAGGGCTTTAGAATGAGAATATAGTGCTTAATTTGAGATTTAGAGCAGTTCTAAGGGAAAAAGTGAAGAGTAGACTTTGTGGAGCTGGGAATAGTTTAAGCGGTGCTGCCCGACGCTGCTATGTGCGCAAGACCACGCTAAAAGAGGGTTTCAGGGTTTTAAGAGATAGAGATCAAGGAGTTTAGAATTGACCCAAAATGGCCAATAAAACTACAGCTTCTAGGCAGTAACCACTCCTACAGGGACAGGCAGGCTGTTCAGTGTTAACCACTGCCACTGGTGAACACAGAGACTTCCCTTTAGTCCAAGCAAGCACTGGCCTCCAAGAAACTTACAAACAGTTCAGAACAGCAGATCTGTAACTGAACATTTCTCCTTCACGGATCCAAGGAGAGAGAATCATATTTTCCCTGGGTGTTCACAGGTAACTGAGATCCTGTCTGGTCAGAACAAAAGATTTTAGGATTAAAACGGACCATTTTTAAGTGGATAGCTTACTGTATTTACATATGCTGTAAGTTGCATGGGAAACCCATGCAAGAGAAAAATGTGGTCTCACTCTGTTAGGGCTACAGCTGCCACCAGAGCCTCTTTATAATATGCAGTTAAATATCCTAGAGGTAGCTGCTTCGTTCTGCTTTCATACTTTTTTTCCTCGTGTGTTACAGATTGGGGAATCACCTTTACCATTTTGAAAGGCAAGCTGCCCTCCTCCACCATGATCTCGCCAACCTCCATAACTGTAGGAACTGACTGCTGTAGTAGCCTTTTGTGAAGTAATGACTGCATCAGTGACCTGCATGATGAACATAGTACAGCACTGTAGTCATACTGTAATTGTAGATTTTAAAGTACGCCTACTGTTGCAGTCCAGTTTACCCACTCACCATCTCTCTCAACTTTGGAGTATTAGCATTGGGGATGAGTAAATACTAATTCCTAGTCCTTTACCTTATAGCCAGTAAGTATTTCTTGTCTTCACTTCCTTTTGTTTGGGTACCTTAGGTAGGTAAAGTTTCACCTGAGCATTGTTGGTAACCTAGGGCTTTCTTTGGGAGAAGTTCTCTGGCCATGCATTTCCAACCTGTACATTTAGAAGGCAAGAAAGAACTGAAAGTAGCTGTCTGTAGCATTTCTTTTATACCAGAAATATAGTCATTAATGGTAAAGGGAGACATTGGCCTGATTTGGGAAGGGGGGGGGGGTGCTTGACTCTGCAATCTGGCCAGATGCAGACCTCAGGCTGTGGCAGAGTTTCCAGAAGTAATGACTACATCTGTGTTTATACTCTTAACATTTAAAATTCAAATAAGCTAGTTGTAGAACTACTTTTTTACTTTTGCAGCCAGATGTTTGTTGTTTGTAGTTGCGAATTGCCAATTGTTCATGTTTTTGTATTGTGTTCATCATATAATTGAGCTTTTTTCGATTCGTTTAAAATGCCAAGGTCATCTGTTGTTGCCAGAAAATTATCCTTCAAGTGTTGGGAGTTTACAAAATTTTATTAGTCTGTGCTGTAGAAATCCTTTGCAGTCAGTTTAATGAGATCGTGTAAGGTCTCCTTTCCAGTCTTGTAAATGTGCAGTGATGCTTATGAACACCTGGGGGTAGTATAGCATTATAACAGATCATTTTGTTGCTTTTGAATTCAAAGGTGTCTTGAAACTGTATTACAGTTGTGTTGGCATATCTCAAATAATAGTAGTGTGATATATTGGAAAATTAGCTTTATATGATTTAAGTTGCTACATTTTCATTTTCTGTAGAGCACATCATTGTAATAACATGAAACTGTCTTCTCATTACATTGTTTATGTTTGCTTGTCTTAGGTCACAGTTGATGGTTTTTAAAAACAATTTGTAGGTTCTTTCCTTAAATTTAAATCAGAAGTTGTTTTGAGTTTCTTTATCATTTTAATGTTTACCGTTACATCAATGAGCAGCTGTAAGTAAAGAGTTGTACTTATGAAAATTTTTACTATCCCTCGTCAAGTTTTACAAAGATTTTTCACATTTGGTACACATGCTGTATTTTACTGTTATGAACATGAAAAAAAAAAGAATTTAAGTAATTTCAGAAATGCATTACTTGATAGTTTTGTTATTGTGTATCCTCAGGCATCATTGCTGAGTCTGAAAAAAAAGCTGTATAGCTCACATTTGCATACTACATCTTGTTTTACCCCCCCCCCCCCTTGCAGAACCAGTCCTGATGTCTCTTTTATGTGAATCAAATCTCCCCTTTTGTTCTGGGGCTGGGGCATTGGGGACTGTGTATTCTTGAGATAGGCGAGATTTACAGCCCTTCTGCTAATTCATTCCTACCTGGTAGGGAGTGAGTCAGCTTCCTGCTCTACCTATCATCATCCTGGGAACAAACTCCTCCTTTCCCCTTGACAGCACTTCTGAGCACAGCTCTCACCCTTTCATCTCCAAAATGTGGAAAATTACCTCTTGCAATGTGGAACAAGTTGACAAAATGTAGAATACGTGCTAAACACTTGCTAACAACTTCAACTGGAAGGCTCATAACATAGCTGCTAACTGTTTTGAAGTAACATAATTCAGTGTTATTTACTACAGTTAATTTTGTAAATAAATAACAGACCTTTCCAATATGGGAATAATGTGGAACATGGAATTTTTAAGGTCCAAAATAAGTGTTCTTCGTTGTTCTTCTTTTGGCTTTTCCCGGTTAGGGTTCGCCACAGCAGAACTCCGGTCCGCTAATGATTTGCAGTAGATTTTTACGGTGCCAGCCTGACGCCCAACCTTCAACGAAGGCACGCCCATTCACACATGTCTTTCAAACACCACTCGACCGCGGGGAGGACATTTAGACTCCACACAGATGGGGCTCCAGCCGAGAATCGAACGGAAGAACCTCTTGCTGTGAGGCAACAACGGTACCGTTGCACCACCGCGTAATAGGGTACAATTGAGAGGTGTGCTTTTGCTGTCTTCTGAGGGGAAAGCATGCTTGGTCTGAGCTTTTTTTTTGGCTTACAAGTGTGAGTGCACACAGGGCTGGTTTTGTAGGCTTGAACTGCACTCTTCCATAATGTCACATATGTGATGCGCAAGAACTGCTTCCTCCTCCCACCCCTGAATGGGTAAGCCAAGAGTAGCCACTCACTACCATCCTCGCCAGCTAGGTCCTTGAGGCAGCTGAGCTGCCAATCGTCCTCTGGTCACTTGCGTTGTGGTCATGACTTTAACCCTGTATGCCATAGAGCTGGCATTTTCATGCTGTAACTTGAGCTGATATAAAGCTTTTAGCTTGCTGTTATTTACACATGTTGTAGCTTTAATTGGATGGACATTTGTAACTGGATAGAGCTAGCACTAAAGTGAAATGAAAACTTCATGCTGTTGTTAGTTAAGGATGTGTGCCTTTAGGGGCTACAGAACACCCCCCTTCACCTGTGCTGCTTAGCTTCTTGCTGCAGAGAAGACAAGTACTTGTACAGCACAAACCATTACAGGTTAAATTACTTGCTTAGAAAGTACTGCTGTAAATCATTTAATTTCTACCTGTGGCTTGACTGTGCATGCATGAATCTTGTGGTTTGAATGTTAAATCTTCAAGCTATGCGTAGGATGGGTCTGTCCTAGAAGTACCTTTTACATCTTACATCTCTTATTGATCATGACGTATCTCATTTACTTAGTCTCGCTGAAGCTGTCACATTAATTTTGTCATTTATTATACTTCATATTAGTTTGGTATTTCAACATGTGGATGTGATTTTCTGGCAGATTACACTAGTATTTTGCTTTATCTATGTAAATCAGATTTTCTTTTTAAAATCATTGCCTGAACTAGTAATGCATCTTGGTTGATTTGTAGTATTTCTTTATTACTGATTTTTTTTTATTGAGTCCATTTAAGCCTTAATTGATTGAGTACTGATGTCCTCTTACTGGTTGCCTCGGTTTACTGTTAAAATGACGAATGGAGATGCTGTGCAGATGGAAAACTGAAAGACATTTGTTAGATTTTCTGGGTTGCTGAACATCTCTGTGTTTGAAAGTTCATATCAGCGAATGCACTGTGCGTTCTCTGACTTGAACTCAAAGTACTGCACAGAAATTGCGGTACAGTGCAGTTTGGGACATTCATCCCTTTCCTTACTGTAGTGCAATGTCAGAGTTGGAATATATAGTTAGCAGGGTGTGTGTGTGTGTGTGTGTGTGTGTGTGTGTGTGTGTGTGTGTGTGTGTGTGTGTGTGTGTGTGTGTGTGTGTGTGGTGGGGGGTGCAGATGGACTTACCCCCTGCAAAAAAGTGATGTGAGGTGTAGGAGTTTCATTTAATTGAGCTCCTATACGGACATCTTGTGATCTGTTTTGTGACAATGGCGAATCTGCTGAATTCACTCGGTAGATTCGACATTGTGACTTGAAATATATTTTTAATTTCACTTTTTTTTTTGTTTTGGTGTTACGACCGGGATTTTTTTTTTCTAGCAGCATTTTGATAGTAATAATAAAAACGGCACAACTCAGGAGACGAATCTTCCATTTATTAACTGAACTTTAAGCGCTTTTAGTTTGCACCAAAGCAAACTTCTTCAGAAGTGTGAAATTATTTATTCCACATCACATTTAAAACAAAGTGGAAGTGACGTATTAACACTCGCATTTAAGCCAACATTGTTACTTAAAGTTATATACAAATACTATTACATTTTAAAGAAATACTATTACATTTTAAAAAACAGTTACATTTTAAAAAGATAACACTATGAATTCCAAAACCAATAAAACAAGACAGTTTAACTATCTAATATAGTGGATAAATTTAGCTTTAGTACAAAAAAAAAATACTATAATAATTATGCTAGCTATTGCTCCGCAGTCAGTACATAAATTACTTGATCCAGATAAGCTGCCATAAGAACACAAACCACTGCATAAAAGTCAGGGTGTGTACATATTGATTTACATATTTATAAAATTTAAAACAGGATGTCAAATCGACTATATATTTGAAAATTAATCTCAAACACAAATGCCACCTTTCTCTATCATCTGCTTAGATTTTTACATTTCAATATAAAACTGATGGAACACATATCATTAAGCCCTGGAGATTGTAGGCATTCAGTCTTATTTGCCAAGCAAGTTTGAGTTCCTCTAAGTGAAGGGGGACTGTGCCACCCCTTAAGGGTTGAGATACCTGGTCAACGGCCATATATGTGAATCTATGCCCTTGACATAAATATGATTTACCAAGGCATTTTCCAATTTTTCTTTAGAAATTGCATATTGGTGATCATACATTCTATCGCGGAGCCTATGCTCCATTTTCCTAATATAAAATGCTGGACAGAAGTTACATCTGGTTAGATATACAACATTCTTAGACTGGCAGTTAAATCTAAAGTTTACCCTATACTGAACTTGATCTATTGTAAAAGAGTTGGTGACTTCAGTGTACTTACAAATACTACAGGACTCGCATTTAAACATTCCTGTAATTCTTGGAGTATTTCTACTTTGTAGTTCCAATAAATGTTTAAGATTTCTCCCTCTCCTGAAGGTTATGTTAGGGGCCTTTACCTATCTTCTCTAACAGTGGAGTAACCCTAAACAAATTCCAGTTCTTTTTTATTATTTCAATCATCAGATGGCTATTAAAACTAAAAGTTGTAATGAAATTCAGGCATGGTTCACTGTTGTTAGATATTAGACTACAACCATTATGTTGGGTTTGGGTATCAGTCCGAAGTGAGGAATTATGTGTAGGAAATATATTCATAGCTTGGGTCTTAACACTTAAGATAGGGGTATAAACCTTGTCAAGTCTCTTTTGACCTACTTCCTCTATAAGACTATGTAATAGATTCTCTGGATAACCACGACCCAAAAACATTGACTTAAGGAGATGACATTCAACCAAGAATTCGCTCTGTTGTGAAATGATACCAGCGGCCCTTACCAGTTGACCCTTCACAACAGAACGTTTCTGGTGGAAGGGGTGGCAGCTCGAAAAGTGTAGGAAATCATTGGAATAAGTGGTCTTTCTATGGATACTAGCCTTGAAGCAAGCTTGAGTTCTATTTTTCAGCAGCCAAATATCTAAGTACGTTATTGCTTCAGTATTAAATGCTGAAGTAAATTGAAAGAAGTCACTAGTTTGGTTGAGATAATCAACCCATGCTATACTGGCCTGGGAAGAGCCTCTGAACAAAATAAAAATATCGTCCAGGAAGCGGGTATAGTGAACAATAGCACTAGTTAAATCATCCTTCTTTAAAATGAACTCAGTCTCCCAGTATGCCATGAGAAGGTTGGCAAAGCTGCCCCCACACGGCGAACCCGTAGCCACCCCGATCCTTTGTAAATAGACTTCGTTACCAAACATAAAGAAGTTGTTGGTCAGAACCAAGTCCAATAGTTCCATGACCAGCTAATTTCACTACTGGGAGCCCCTTTTCTCTTCAACATCAGGGTAATCCATTCTGTCCCCACAGTGTGAGGGATACAAGTATAGAGGTCCTTGACATCTACTGTTGAGAAGTTATACTCATCCTTGTACTCAATTTTATCCACCTCTCCTAAGAATGACCAGGAGTCCCTACACACCTGCGTCTCTGACTTCAAATACTTTTTTAACAAATTGTCAATAAATTTTGCTGTAGGATACGTGGGAGAATCACGTCCGTCCACTAGTGGGCGCATAGGCGGCTCATCCAAACACTTACATATCTTAGGAGTACCAAACAAGTAGGGGAACCTAGGGAAAGACATTGTTAAATAATTATATATGTTCTGTTCAATTCTCCCCTCGATGAATAAGTCATTGATGTAATTTTTAATAAGCTGGTATGCTTTATTAACCTCCGAGCGTGAGCTAGACTGATAAGCTGGAGAGTCAAGGAGTGACTTCATATGTTTCTCATAATCAGTGTTATCAAAAACTACAGGTCCACCCCCCTTGTCTGGTTTACATACACAAATGTTTTGTTGTAATAAAACCTAAATAATCTTTTTCCTCCTTTGTAGTTTTAAATTCATGTCCCTTCTTCCAGCTAATGTAAGGGATTTGCCTCACATCCAGCTCGCAAATCTGTTCAAACATTTGTAATACTGGGTGTAAGGGTGGATTATAAGTGCTTGGTACAGAGAAAGTACTAACATTGGTTGATCCACTACTCTTATTGCCCATTAATAAAAAATAGATTAAATTTTCTGACATAAAGCTTAATATCAATAATCGTTCTAACTAAGTCTAGTTTTTGAGTAGGGGCAAAAGTATGTCCTTTTGACAAAAGATCAGCCATCTTTGGTGTAATAGTCACCGTTGAATAATTATAGACTTTAAAGTCACCTTTGTGATTGGTGACTGTTAAAGGGCCAACAACCACATGGTTTGCCATTACACAAAAGTCTCCATTTTGACTGACCTGTTGTATAACTTGGTCATCCACCACTGGTGGTAAAATGTTAATGGGTTGGATCTCTTCCAGGTCTAGTTCCTCCATTTGCTGTTTTTGTTCCTTTTGTTGTGTTGTTGAGGCTGTTTTTGCTTCACCCTGGCCCCTGTATGGTTGCCCTGCTGAAAATTCTGATTGTAGGTAGCATTTGGTTGAGGTTGGGGGCTGTTAAGAGGGTCTAGAAGCATTCAATAGTCTTTCACTCCTCCTAACCTCAACTACTTTGTTAAAATCTGGTTCATCAAGGCAGTCACTCAAATCATCACCAAAGAGTGATGAATCATTGTCCAAAACTTCAAGGTTTTCTCTATTATTAATCATACGTTTACTAGTACCAACAGTTCCCAAAGACAGCTGATTATGTGTGTGGTTTGATTTTTACCACACCTGAGCCCCTGATGGCATGGGGTAAGCTACCCCCTGTTCATATGCAGAAACGTCTCTTTCAAGTTTTTTAATTTTATTCCCTCTAACTTTAAGCATATGCTGGTCAATGCTGGGGAAAATACGGTTGTATTTGAATTTGTAACGGTCGAAGTCTAAGTCTGATTTAATTTTATTATCCAACTCCGTTATGACCTTAATCATCTCCTCCACCCATTTATTATAATGTTTAATGATGAGTTCAATTAGTTCTAAACCTTGTCTATCAAACAACTTGATGAGCTCTTGGTGGAACTCCAATTTAGCCTCTAACCCCGTAGGGAAATTATGACACCAAGTCTTTCGGCACTATTTTCAACTTGAGACATTCACAAAAGTAAACTATCTCAAGTTGTAATTTTTTCACTTTAAGTAAACAGGAGTCAAAATATTTGAGATTAGAAACCAAGTCAGAAACTAGACCATTACCTCCTCCGGCCGCACCACTTGCTGTTCTCCCATTTAATACACCTGATAGGGTGAATTCATCCGCTATCCATGTAGTTAGGTATGGTGAAGACAATGATCCAATAAGCCTCGAGGAAGTAGTAGCATTAGAACCTTCGGTACTCTGGTTGTTACCCTGTTGCCGTTGTTCTGTTGACTGCCCACCAATTGCAGGCTACAATGTTCTCACAGGTTCTGTTGAAATATCAGCAATACCCATTCGCTGAATTGATGTTACACTTGTCGAATTATATGGCCCAGTCGCAAGATTAAGAGAACTGACCATTGAATAAGTCAGGCCAGCTCTCTGTTGGTTTTGTGAATTACTGCTGTTACATCTGCCTTCTCGCATTTGGGACAGCTGAGACATATTGAATGACTCACGGAGAATACGCTGATTCTCATCCAGTTGGTCTAGCCTTCCTATAATAGATTGAATTTGGGTGGCTAGGGAACTAAATAAGTTCTCAGTGTTCCCGTTGTTGTTACCGGCATCGTCACTAACCACATTGACTGCAGTGTCAGCAGTAGGAAAAAGACTCTGGCAACTAGCTGTGCCGGATGCCATAAACTCCAAAAACTCAAGAAAACACAAATGAACGGACTGAAATAACAAAAATGGCACAACTCAGGAGATGAATCTTCCGTTTATTAACTGAACTTTAAGCACTTTTCGTTTGCACCAAAGCAAACTTCTTCAGACTTTAAAGTCTATAATTATTCAACGGTGACTATTACACCAGAGATGGCTGATCTTTTGTCAAAAGGACATACTTTTGTCCCTACTCAAAAACTGGACTTAGAACGATTATTGATATTAAGCTTTGTCAGAAAATTGAATCTATTTTTATTAATGGGCAATAAGAGTAGTGGATCAACCAATGTTAGTACTTTCTCTGTACCAAGCACTTATAATCCTCCCTTACACCCAGCATTACAAATGTTTGAACAGATTTGTGAGCTGGATGTGAGGCAAATCCCTTACATTAGCTGGAAGAAGGGACATAAATTTAACACTACTAAGGAGGAAAAAGATTATTTAGATTTTATTAGAACACAAAACATTCGTGTATGTAAACCAGACAAGGGGGGTGGACTTGTAGTTTTTGATAACATTGATTATGAGAGACGTATGAAGTCACTCCTTGACTCTTCAGCTTATCAGTCTAGCTCATGCTTGGAGGTTAATAAAGCGTACCACCTTATTAAAAATGGAATCAATGACTTATTCATCGAGGGGAGAATTGAACAGAACATATATAATTATTTAACAATGTATTTCCCTAGGTTCCCCTACTTGTTTGGTACTCCTAAGATACACAAGTGTTTGGATGAGCTGCCTATGCACCCACTAGTGGACCGACGTGATTCTCCCACATATCCTATAGCCAAATTTATTGACAATTTGTTAAAAAAGTATTTGAAATCAGAGACACAGGTGTGTAGGGACTCCTGATCATTCTTAGAAGAGGTGGATAAAATTGAGTATAAGGATGAGTATAACTTCTTAACAGCAGATGTCAAGGACCTCTGTACTTATATCCCTCGCACTGTGGAGATTGAATAGATTACCCTGAAGTTGAAGAGAAAAGGCACTCCCAGTAGTGAAATTAGTTTGGTCATGGAACTATTGGACTTGGTTCTGACCAACAATTTCTTTGTTTGGTAACGAATTCTATTTACATAGGATCGGGGTGGCTATAGGTTCGTCGTGTGGTGGCAGCTTTGCCAACCTTGTCATGGCATACTGGGAGACTGAGATCATTTTTAAGAAGGATGATTTAACTAGTGCTATTGTTCACTATACCCGCTTCCTGGACGATATTTATATTTTGTTCAGAGGCTCTTCCCAGGCCAGTATAGAACTGGTTGATTATCTCAACCAAACTACTGATTTCCTTCAATTTACTTCAGCATTTAATACTGAAGCGATAACGTACTTAGATATTTGGCTGCTGAAAAATAGAACTCAAGCTTGCTTAGAGGCTAGTATCCATAGAAAGACCACTTATTCCAATGATTTCCTACACTTTTCGAGCTGCCACCCCTTCCACCAGAAACATTCTGTTGTGAAAGGTCAATTGGTAAGGGCCACTGGTATCATTTCACAACAGAGTGAATTCTTGGTTGAATGTCAGCTCCTTAAGTCGAAGTTTTTGGGTCGTGGTTATCTAGAGAATCTATTACATAGTCTTAAAGAGGAAGTAGGTCAAAAGAGACTTGACAGGGTTTATACCCCTATCTTAAGTGTTAAGACCCAAGTTATGAATATATTTCCTACACATAATTCCCCACTTCGGACTGATACCCAAACCCAACATAATGGTGGTAGTCTAATATCTAACAGTGAACCATGCCTGAATTTCATTACTACTTTTAGTTTTGATAGCTATCTGTTGATTGAAATATTAAAAAAGAGCTGGAATTTGTTTAGGGTTACTCCACTGTTGTTAGAGAAGATAGGTAAGGCCCCTAACATAACCTTCAAGAGAGGGAGAAATCTTAAAAATTTATTGGAACTACAAAGTAGAATTACTCCAAGAATTACAGGAATGTTTAAATGTGAGTCCTGTAGTATTTGTAGGTACATTGAAGTCATTAACTCTTTTCAGTATAGGGTAAACTTTAGATTTAATTGCCAGTCTAAGAATGTTGTATATCTAGCCAGATGTAAATTCTGTCCAGCATTTTATTTTGGGAAAACAGAGCGTAGGCTCTGCGATAGAGTGTATGATCACCAATATGCAATTGCTAAAGAAAAATTGGAAAACGACTTGGCAAAACATATTTATTTATGTCAAGGGCATAGATTTACATATATGGCCATTGACCAGGTATCTCAACCCTTAAGGGGTGGCCCAATCCCCCTTCACTTAGAGGAACTCGAACTTGCTTGGCAGATAAGACTGAATGCCTACAAATTTCCAGGGATTAATGATATGTGTTCCATCAGTTGTATATTGAAATGTAAAAGTCTAAGCAGATGATAGAGAATGGTGGCATTTGTGCTTGTGATTAGTTTTCAAATATATAGTTGATTTGACATCCTGTTTTAAATTTTACAAATATGTCAGTCAATATGTGCATACCCTGAGTTTCATGCAGTGTTTTGTGTTCTTATGGTAGCTTATTTGGATTTAGTAATTTATGTACTGACTGTGGAGCAATAGCTAGCATAATTATTATAGTATTATTTTTTGTACTAAAGCTAAATTTATCCAATATATTAGATAGTTTAACTGTCTTGTTTTATTTGTTTTGGAATTCATAGTGTTATCTTTTTAAAATGTAATAGTATTTCTTTAAAATGTAATAGTATTTGTGTATAACTTTAAGTAACAATGTTGGCTTAAATGCGAGTTTTAGTACTTCACTTCCACTTTGTTTTAAATGTGATGTGGAGTAAATAATTTCCTACTTCTGAAGAAGTTTGCTTTGGTGCAAATGGAAAGCGCTTAAAGTTCAGTTAATAAATGGAAGATTCGTCTCCTGAGTTGTGCCGTTTTTGTTATTTTAATCAACATTTTGATAGTAAACTGGTTGCCTCAAACCCCGCCCCCCCCCCAAAAAAAAAGAAAGTAATCCAGACAACATTGTAATAACTTAGTTTGATGATACCAGATATTCCATGAAGTATTTCATTTCTGTCTGATGTATACCTTTGAGTAATCAGTGGAGTTTTTCCACCTTTTTGGTTTCCTGCAGATGACATAATTTTGTATGGGCAAATGGTCTATATCTGCCCCTTCCAGATGAAATTTTTCTGGGTAGTCTGGCCTCTGCAAGTTTGTGGCTTAGCAGCCTATTATTCTGCAGCCTACTTCTGCCAGAAGAGGTAGTGGACTTTTTACCAGTATTGAGTCCCTCTACAAAAATCCTTTTGAGAAACTTTGAAAGACATGTGAAGTTTCAGTTTACAAATCCACAGGGTTTCTCCAAACATCTTTTTTAATTACTGCCTGCCAACCTTCAGCCCCCATGATTTATGTAGTGCAATTGTTCCTCACATGGCAAGAGCTATTACAGGCCCATTAGTTCGTTTGTGAAGGAAGAGCTTATTGTGGGGCCATCATCCAGGCAGACATCAGGGTCTCCCTGTCTGCCCCAGGACCTCCTAACACCCTAGGTAGCTTCTGAGGGAGACTAGTGCTGACAGTCTGAGGGCGGAATATGAAAGCTTCCCCTTGTGACAGCCCTCTGATCTGCACATCAGTGCCATGGCAAAACATTGCCCTGACTTGGACTTTGCGTGCTGCGCCATCCAGATCTACCACTGGGTGTTGTCCAAGTGAAGAGCTATGCCATCTACACTGTACACTGCTCACTTCCGTCCTCCATGCTTACTCTTTCCAGATCCTGTGCCTTTTTTAACTGAGCATGGGTTGAGTGGGCTGCGGTTTGGGCTTTAGCTCTGCACCATGGGAGTAGCAGACTGCAGTATGATTTTGTTACTCTTGAGTATGTTTGAATGTAGTCTACAGGTATCTTTGGTTGTAGTTACTGAATATGAGTAGGCTTACTTTATTTTTATTTTCAAGTGGAAGATAACGTGATAGATTTGAATAGGTGTTGTATTTTATATTCTTTTCCTTTTGCAGCTGTCCAGGCTTATCCCATCTTGTTAGCAGTCGATTTGATTCACAAAAAAAGAAAAAAAAGAAAACATTTTGTTCCCTAATGTCATTTCTTAATTTGTCTGTCAGTTCAACCTTTGCCGCCAGGCATACATGCTCTAACACACCTTTCATCCCCTGTGGAGCTGCACAGTAAAATACCAGAGATAACTTCAACAGGTGTGGTCAGATCTCGTCTCTGGGCTTTATCAGATGATGGAAAATGCTTATAGTACCCATTTTCTTTTACTAAAGCAGATAGGTTTTTTTCATAATTTTGTAAACGTAAATACTCTACATATTGTTTCCTGCGTATGTTCTTGCAAATAGAGTGCAAGTCCTTTCATATGATTCAGATGAACTTCATCTTCATATGCTTTTTACCTTTGTCTTCTTTTTTTGATTTTGCCCACCAGCCTCTTTTGAGTACCTTGTACTGGTGAAACCTTTGGTGAGGCAGAGCTTGTTTTTTAGTTTGCTCATCAGTGCTGCGCATATAATATTAAGGGCTTTAAAATATACAAGGTCAAAGGAAGTGCAAGACTGTGCAATAGACCAGAGGTCATTTGTGCCTTCCAGTAATCACCCTCAAGCTCCATCTTCCTTTACAGTCCAGTTGTCTTAAGCTATATTTGAAGGCAGACTGGGAAGTGCATTCTGGAACAAGGGGAGGTATTGGGTGGAGACTCTTTCCATTTAATTTTGTTTATTCCACAGTGTAGATCTGCGGCTTTGATCCAGTGTTGGTTTTACTGTCTGACGCATCAAGAAAAATGAGGTCTCAGATTATGGGATCCCTGCGGACATGGAAAGCCAGGCGTACTTCTTCCCTCAAAAGTCTCTATCACACCAAGTACAGGGAGAGTGAAGTCCAACCTTTTCTTATACCTAAGATTTTTGAGATCCAAGATTCTTGTTAGGAACCTTGTGTGATCTTGGGAGGTTTGTCGCAAGTCTGCTGAAGTACAGGCCAAAGTGTGCATTGTATTCTGCAGTAAGTCTAACCACAGGAGAGTGGTAATTTCCTTGATTTTGGAAGAGTTGCCATTGATGATTGATTGTGATATGTAGAAGGATTTCCTGAGTATGGTTGCCCCACAGTGATCAGAGAAGAGGGAGCCATCTTGCCAGTCGTCCAAGTCTCTGATGATAGACTCACTGGAGAATGGGGTGTCATTGATGAAGTAGGTGGTAGTAAATTGTTTTCCAAAGGAGATGCTATGTTTCTTAGCATTTTGTTTGAGCCCTTTCTCAGTGCAGTGCCTGATAGCTCCACATATAGTGCTCTTGTTGCAGAGACATGTCATCTTGCTTTTTCTGTAGTTGTATTTTTTTATTTCCTTTTGGAATTATCTCATGGGCAGATTGTAACTGTAAAGCCTTTGTGCCAGCTCACTTGCACAGTTAAAGGAATAAAGTACCACTGTTGGTTAAATACTGTGTGTATTTATATTGGGACCATTTACCTATTTCCTAAACCAGATGATGCTGCCTTCTGTCATTGATATTTATTACAACTATTACCAGAATAGCCAGTGCTGTGGCTGTGCTGCTCACCAGCACTGCTCCCTTAAAACCAAGCTGTCAAGACTCTATTCATTGTGCACTTTGTTTTTCATACATCTTATAATTGGGTTTCTTTCCTTTGTGTTCATTTTTTTTTCTTTCTTGCAGAAAGGGAATGCAATTGCTCATGTAAGTGTGACTTCATGGTGTTTAGCAGAATGCCAGGCTCTATACTTTGACAGTGCTCGCAGACATTGAGCCAGCTAGGTTGCAAGTGCTTTATTTACTTTTTAATGTCAGGAAACAGTAGTAGTACAGTATATATTTGTACTTTAGTTTTGTCTGTTTTACTGCTTTTTTGTTGCTTACTTGAATTTCTGAACCGTTTAAAATTTAGTTTGATGGTACATCTCTGGGAATTACGGTCTGTGATATGTTTGCAAATGCACTCTATTCCGAAACATGAGTTGGTGCTTATTTTTTTTTTTTTTTTACTTTTCCTTATATTTTATTGCTTTTTTATTGTTTATACATACAGCATCAAGTCCAGGTTCCCACAAGACACAAGTGTTTAGATTATTCCTGGTGGGTGTTGAACATTTATCGTTCAGCCCATGCACTGTTGTGTCACAAGCAGCAACGTTTAGTCTTTGACAAACAAGCAGTGGCTTGTGTACTCCATATCATTCCACTGAGTATGTGTTTCTAAAATATATCAAGCACATCTCCAGCATGGCCTACAGTGGCGCAGCTAGTTGTAGATGGATTCTGTCATTATTTTAAGTGCCCATGTTGCTAGCATGTTCTTCGAAGCCCATTTCAGAAGGAAGGTAGGCAACTCACTGTACTCAGTGTCACATTTTGAACCCATTGTGTATCAGCTTGTCTTGCATTTGTTTTACTATATAGTACAGTGCTGTCCTGTTCGGCAGCACAAGTGGGACGAGGCTAGGTAGAAGCAGGGAGCTCTGTTTTCAGTTTCTCCAAGTCCTCCTGTTGATGTTTCTTACAAACCTGTGCACTCGCGCAACCTATTTCATTTATCACATTAGTATTATCCCGTGTTTAAGTTGCAGTAACTTTGCAAACAAACTGTAATGGTAGTTGTCCTCATCACCCTGCAGCAATAGCCAAATCTAGCACTAGGCTCCATAGGCAGCTGCCTAGGGCCCAGTGCTGTGTGGTGGTGGTGGTGGTGGGGGGGGTCAATTAATGCTGCTAGTCACTCTTGACAACATTATTATGTTTTTGTTGCTGCTAGAAGTGCTCTGTTTTTTTTTTAAGTTGTGCAGTGTTTCAAATACTGTACTGAGACATTGCAGTAGTGCAGTCTTTTTATGAAACTGGTACCAGGAAATGTTGGAGTCAGTTGCCAGGAATGTTTGGATATTTTTAAGTAAGTGTGTGTGTGTGTTTGTGTGTGTATCTGTGTCATATGTCTGTCTGTCTCCACTGTCCTCAATTTTGCAAAACATTTATAATTTTGCCATATCCCTCATTAAATTCTATAATTTGTGGTAAATCACTGATGGTTACAGTCAGCCATTAATGCCATTCTAGACTTTTGTGTTTCTTTTGCATTAAATGTGTGCCAATGCAACACCTGCTGTTCTATTAACGTTAAGTAAATTCAAGTTGCCTAGTGTTTACTGCAGAGGATTAAGGCTCTCTGCTATTAACAAACTGTTTCCTGTCATCAAAAGTGCAGGTTTTGATTCCTTCTACATTCATTTGCCTACTGTACAGCTTTGAGCAAGTTAATCAGATGGTGTTCCCAGTTTCCCGTTAAATTCACGGTATAAAGCATCCAGTTTTATCTATTTAAAAAATAGAAAAAATACCCTGTTTTGGGGTCTTTGATTCCTCTCATTGTTTTTGGCTTCGTCCAGAATTCTTGATCAAAAAGGTCGAGATGTATTTTGGTCTACTGTGCTCCTCATAAAATTTGTGGTTTACTGGCAAAGTGTTGTGGATTGCAGTCACTAAATAATGGCAGGCATGCACATCTCAGAATTTGTATCCTTTAGAAAAAGCTTACTAATACAAAACTTATTCAAGCAACTTACTATACAAGAGAACTATTTAAATCTCTTCTTGATTTTGGGATAAAGTTTGAGGTTTTTTTTTTTTTTTTTTAAGCAAGAATCATTTTTTATTGACTTACACTTATGACATAGGCAATCATACGTTTATACAAATTAAAAGAAACCATACTGACATATTTTCAGTTGCAGATGTCATATGCCACTTATAATGTACACAGTCATTGTCAGTCAAACATTACATAGGTCATTCAATTCCTGCCTTCCATTAAACCTCATTTCTCCTCCAAAACATTATTTTACATGCATTGTTCCTACAATTCCCATTTTCTATGTAATTCGCTAATACCCTTTTCTAAAAATCCCACTTCCAGTTCTTTTATCTCTGTTACTATATTCACTACTTCTAGTACAGCTTCTTTATACTTGGATTTCCATTTTCTAGTAATTGCAATTTTGGCAGACGTCAGAATTAAACTCAGCAAGGCCTTACTATGTCTAGGCAATTCTGATTCTGTATCACAACTAATAAAAAAAAAATTCCTTAGTTACACCAATTTGCTCACCCAGTATTTCTGACAGATTAGACTGCAGGGAATTTTTAAAGTCTGCAAACTCATTACATTCCCAAAAATATGTTCCCAATTGCATTGTTCTTCCCATCACACCTCCAACATTTGCAATCTGCCTGAGGAAAAATTCTTTGGAGTCTGCTTGGGATGTAGAAGAACTTATCCTGACACTTCCAAGCAAAGATACAAAAGTTATGAAAGCGTAACCAGATTATGATAGATACACTGGTTAAAGAAGCGGACCAGGTAGATTCTATCATTAAAAAAGATATTTTTAATGTGCAAAAGGAAGAATATAACAAGATCTTTTCAAAAATACTCAGTAATTTGTGATGTGCAGAAACGTAAATGTCACAAATTAGAGCGTGACAGACTTGAGTATCTTGAGGGAAGAGCCTATCCAAGGCCAGCAACACCAAATACTAGACCCACTGGTGAAACAAGGGAATCTGCAACGGGAGCCAATCAGATGGAAGGAGTCAATAGTGATGATGGCGACATGGATACCACCCCTTTGAATCAGCCCTTACCAAGAAGGTCCAAAAGGATTTACAACTGTGCAAATGGTGTGCTGAGGAATTTTCAAGGGGGTCCACAGCAGCAGAATTACCATCCTTGGCCCTGGAATCAGGGGAGGAGAAGAGGGAACAGGCAACAGGATTACCGTTAATAGCCAAAGCTGATAAACATGAGCTTCTTGAAGGTTCAGGTACTGTTATGGGATCACCGCTTAATGTTTTTACTTAATCAGAGCAGTGATTTCAAAATTTACAACTACTCTGATCGTGTTTTTCAGGATGAACTTGGTTCACTTCTCAGTAAGGGATTGACTTTTGTGCCCACAGCTTTCTCGAACATTGAGACATTAATGATTGATTTAAAGCTTTTTCTTAGAAAGCTTAATTTTAAAATACTGTTTAATGGTGTTGAAAACTTGTATACGTCTAACATATTGCGGAACAGTAGTATTTTTAACCCTAAATTAGCTATGCCTTTATTAATGTTTGAAAAGATTTGTGAGTGGAATTTTAGGACAGTTATAACAACATTCTAGGGAATCCAATGTATATAATCTGTGTGAATGAGAAAGAAAGTTACTTAAAGAACTTATGGCCAATAAAGAGGTATGAAGCCTGACCGGGGGGGGGGGGGTGGTCATTATGTCTAAGAGGGATTATTTGGGTAGGATGTTTAAAAATTTGTTTGAGGATTTTACGAACAACTATCTTTAAACTTTATTAATATATCCTACAATAGAATTAGGATGTTTCTGAAAGATAGGTTTGACCAAGGAGAAATTTCTTTTGAATTGTATGACTTTTTGCAAGTGAAATTTCCTCGTATACCTACCCTGTTTGTCATCCCTGAAATACATAAATATTTGACTGACCCCCCCCCCCCCCCATGCGACCTATTGTGAGTGGCAGTACTTCTATTACATATCCTATGGCCACTTTTATTGATCAGAAGGTCAAATCACTTGTTCAGGCAGAAACTCACATTAAGGACTCGTGGGACTTTCTACATAAGTTGAGGAATGTTAGGTGTAATTCGGAACCAGCTTTTGTCACAGGGTTAATTTGTTCAACATTATTCCTCAGGATGAAGGGCTGGAGATGTTCCATGAATTCCTATTGGAATCTAAGGCCTTTAGTAATAATGATGGAAATAGTTCTGAAAAATAATTTTGTGTTTGACAGGCAGTTTTTTCATCAGAAGAAGGGAGCAGCGATGGGGGCAAGTTGTGCCTCTGTCTTTGCAAACATAGTACTTCTACAATAGGAGCGGTGTTTTTTGTTGAATCAAAGTAATATACTGGGTGGTACTTTTACGCCTGCTATTTGGACAATATCTTCATAGCATGAGATTTAAGTGACCTTGAGACCAAAAACATCCCTTCTGAAGTTTACCTATACTTATAGTAGGAAAGAAGTTAGTTACTTGGATGTATTGGTCACCAAGGATGATTTTAAAAATGTTATACACATTTTTATATATATATATATATATATATATATATATATATATATATATATATAAAGAAAAAGTGCCTACTCTGACAGTCTTCTACATTATGATAGTTGTCACCCAGCCCATCAGAAAAAAGGTAAAGGGATAATTTATAAGGTTGGCTCGTATGATTACAGATGAAGGAGCATTTGAACAGGAAAGTATTAAACTAACCAACATGTTCCTAGCAAGAAATTACCCTGGTGACATTGTTAAACGGATTCAGGGAGAAATCTCCGAAAAAAGATAGAGACATTATCAAACCTATTATGTATGAAATTGATAGTATTAAGTCTAAACAAACTGAACAAAAAAGCGAATCTCTGTCTTGTTTCTTTATTACTACCTTTACACAAGAATAATCAATAGTTAAACAGATTATTGTTAATAATTGGTCTTTTTTTCAGGGTTTTGAAGGGATGAAAGAAATCCTGGGTGAAAGACCTAGGTTTGTAACTAGATGGGCTAGATGTTTAAAAAATATGTTACAAGCAGATGACGTGTTTAGATCTTTTGAGCCACAAGAAATGGGGTACTTTTAAATGTGGAAACTGTAGTCAGTGTGTTTGGTTGCTAGAAACTGACACTGTTACTGTTAATAGGTTCAACATAAAAAGTTCCTTTCATTTTAACTGTAAGACAGTGGGCATAGTCTATTTAGCATTGTGTCAAAAATGCCCAAGTTTTTATGTTGGGAAAATTGCCCGTCAATTTAGAGAGAGGAATTTACGAGCATTTAAATGATATAAAAAGTAAAGTTAGTAATTTGTTGTCTTCTGAAGAACTTTCCTGACCACATTTTTTATTTTTGGGACTCTCTACAGCCCCCAGAGTGTTCACAAAGTGCATGGCAGTTGTCACAGCTCACCTGCGACTGCAAGGACTTCAGGTGTTTCCATACCTAGACGACTGGCTCATCACTGCCCCCACCAGACGTCTATTGGAAGAAGCCTTGGCATACTCCCTTCACACCACAGAAATGTAACTATAAACTGGCAAAAATGCAGCCTCCCCCCATCCCAGTCCATAGAATTCATTGGGGTCCTGTTGGATACAAAGAACTGCAGGGTATCAATTCCAGAGCACAGAATTCTAAGGATAAAACAACAACTCATACACATCCTCTCAAGGGAAAGATCAACAGCACATTCTGTCCTCCAGCTGTTGGGTTCCATGACAGCTTCCATCACCATTGCCCCCCTTGCGAGATTCCACATGAGGCTCCTACAATGGTTACTACTCGCCCAGTGGTACCCTTTTCAGTTTCCTCTCATCCCAGATTCGGGTGACTCGGAGATGCAAACAAGACTTGATTTGGTGCATGTCACAGAACCTGTCACAATGGTCTTGCCCCTTCACACCCCAACAGCCCAAAGCCACAATGACCATGGACGCCTCCCTGATTGGGGGGGGGGGGGCTTTTTCAGGGGAAGACAGTCCAAGGAATGTGGTCAGAACTAGAGGCCCATCTGCATATAAATGTCCTAGAACTGAAGGGTGGTGCTTCTAGCATTGCAAGCATTCCATCCTCTCCTCCCGTCAGGGACTATTGCAATACAATCGGACAACATGGCTGTAGTCTGGTACATCAACAAACAAGGCAGAACCAAATCCTACCCACTTTGTTGGGAGGCCTTGAGGATATGGCAGTGGGCGATGGCTACCAACCGCTTTCTGATAGCAACGCACATTCCCGGGAGTTCCAACGTGATAGCAGACAGATTGAGCAGGTGCATTCCGCAACCACACAAGTGGTCTCTGAATTCTCTTATAGTGGCGGAGATTTTCAACCGCTGGGGTCTCCCTTGCTGTGACCTCTTTGCATCCCCAACCAACTACAAATGCAGCAATTACTTTGCCCTGATTCCCCCTTGGGGACAGTCACCCAGGGATTCTCTAGTCCATGATTGGCCCTCGGGTCTGCTTTATGCCTTCCCCCTCTTCCTCTCATTCCCCAGTTCATGAAGAAAGCCCGCTGGTTGAAGAGCAAGATAATCCTCATAGTGCCTTATTGGCCTCATCAAATTTGATTCCCCTTCCTATGGCCTCACCTGCTAGATCAACCATGGATTCTCGATCCAACTCCGGACTTGATCTCCCATCCGCAGAACCTGATTCATCCCAACTTGAACAGCCTGAAGCTCACAGCTTGGCTCCTCCATTTCCGGTGAATGCCAGGCAGACTGATCTTTCTTCCCCAGTACGCGACATTCTTATTGCATCTAATAAGTCTTCTACCAGAACTACTTATCTCAGCAAGTGGAAAAGGTTTACCATTTGGCTGAAGGAAAAACAGATAGACCCTTTTTCAGCACCAGTGCCAGTAGTACTGGAATACCTGTCAAGTTTATTCCAATCTGGCCTATCTACTTCTACCATTTGAGTTCATTTGGCCGCAATATCTAATTTTCACAATGGTGTCCATGACTCTTTCCTTATGTCACACAAATTATGCAAGACCTTTCTAAAAGGCGTAAATCATTTGAAACCCCCCTTTTAGAGAACCTATCCACCCATGGGACCTGTCATTAGTCCTGCAAGCTCTGACAACGTCTCTTTTTGAACCAGCTTCTTCATGCGACCTCAAGTTTCTTTCATGGAAAACTTTGTGTTTGGTCACCATTACTTCTGCTAGACGTATCTCTGAACTTAAAGCTCTGTGCATCAAATGGCCTTACTTGATCTTTCATAAAGATAGTGTCATTGAGAACTAACCCTTCCTTTTTGCCAAAAGTGATCTCTGAAATGTCCATTAACCAAACCATTGAATTGCCAGTTTTCTTTTCCAATCCTTCTAACAGAGGAGAGTATTGTCTACATACCCTAGACATTCACAGGCAAATTCGTTTCTATCTGGAAAGAACTAAGGCTTCTCGCAAATCAGATCAGCTATTCTTGGCCTATTCTGGGCCTAGATTTGGATGTGCTGTTTCTAAGGTCACATTGGCTAAATGGTTAAAAGACTGTGTGACATTTATTCACAAAACTCACGATATCCCTCTGACTACAGCTGTAAGGGCTCATTCCACTAGATCAGTAGCAACTTCTGCTGCCTTCGATGGTAGAGCTTCTTTACACGACATTTGTGCCACTGCAACTTGGGCTAGACCTCATACCATCATCAACCATTACAAATTGGATTTGGCCTCCAGAGAAAGAGCATCCTTTGGTTCAATGGTGCTCAGGAATGTCCTTCCATGAGAGCCTCCCAGGAATAAAGGTAGCTGGGGACTTTGTCCCAGGCATAAGGAATGAACGAGGATTAACAATATCAGATAAAGAAGTTATGTCTTACCATAACGTTCCATCTGTATTGTTGATCCTCGTTCAGTCATTATGACCCTCCCTCCTTCCACCTCCTGAGGCTTATAGTGGATCTCATCATCCGGTTCCATTAGATCCTTTGACCAGAGGTAACCTCTACTTTGACTTGCAAACTCAATCTGAGGTAACAGGGAGAGGGGAATTGTGGCTAAGAGTTTAGCTCGAGAGTTTGTGGCTGTCGCGAGCTTGGAAGATGGCCAGCTTGGTTCCGAGGTCAGAACCGGTAACCCGGGTGTAATGACTGAACGAAGATCAACAATGCAGATGGAACGTTATGGTAAGACATAACTTCTTTATACCGACACATTTTCAGTTGCAAATGTTATACATTACAAACCACTTTCTTCCAGGATGTTGGTGCTCTTCCTCCTTTTAAAATACAAACAAAACCTTCCAGAGCTTTATCACTTTCTTTCCTCCCAGCTTCCATACTTCCACAGAAATGTCATCTATAATCTACCTCTAACCTGGGCATATTTAATTCTTCCGTAAACTTTTTTATTTGTACTTTTTCTTTATTCTAGCATTCTCTGCTTTATACATATTTTCATAAAATTTCCAAAATATTTGTAGCTTCTCTACTGGTTCTCTGGTTATTTTCTTTGTTGTTGGCTCTCTAAACTTGGCAACTACCCTTTCTACTTTCTGTTGCTTGAGCTGTTGTGCTAAAAGTTTTTGTGCTCCAGAGTTATCAAAAGCAGTTGCTTAACAGCAATCTTTCTAAACTTATGCATATCATCTAGGTAGTCCCTTATTTTCTTTTTAGTACTCTGCATTTGCGCCTCTTCTTGTTCTGAGATTCTTCTTGTTCTTCAATACTTTTTGTGATACCTACCACTACTACCAATATGAGAATTCCCCACAATGGGCTAGTAATCAAGGAACCTAAATCCTCACCACTGACCAGGCATGGATGTCCTTTGTTACTTGGAGAGGGGACGTGCACTTTGATTACAAATGGATATACTTAGTATTTCCAGATGCAGACTTCTCTGCATCAAGTACAGTTTCCCTTAAGAGCACACAAGAAACACATACAGCCCGGGGTTTGGATGACTCCATGTCTGTGTCCCTGTAGGTTCTCAGTAAGACTCCCCACTAGTACAGCTGTAGGGTTGGGTTCTCAGCCGAGTGTCCAAGCAAAGTCCTCCAGCAATCCTCTCTGGGAACCCAACCCAGTGCTTTGTGTCCCTGCCCCAAGTAGCTGACACACTCTTTTTAAGATTTATTTTTCACACACACACACACACACACACACACACACACACACACACACACACACACACACACACACACACTCACTCACTCACTCACTCACTCACTCACTCACTCACTCACTCACTCACTCACTCACTCACTCACTCACTCACTCACTCACTCACTCACTCACTCACTCACTCACTCACTCACTCACTCACACTCTCACACACACTCACACCTGGGAAAGGCTGGTGCAGATTACTTGCAGTACAAGCTTTGCCCAGACTATAAGGTAGATTCACTGCCACCAGTCAATTATTATAAGGCTCTTACAAAGGGTATCTAATTGTATGGTGCAATGTTAATACTAATACAGATGATAGTAGTTGACCAAGACAGCTAGGCCTTCTGGAGTGGCCCACACAGTGTCACCAAATAAATGTAAGTACTCTCAAAGGTTAGATACTTTCTATAAGGACTAAACATTTTAAATATATTTAATAATAGTAAAAGAACATGAAAATATTGAATATATATTCACAGTAAACCACAGAGTTCAGATAACGAGAAATACTGAAAAGAACCTTAATGGACAGATTCAAAGAAAAATGGTATCTAATCTAAGCTTCACTGTATTCCTGACTGAATCTAAAATAATTACTGTTCCATAGTTAAGTTACTTACTACTGAGAGGCAAGATGCTTTGGGTGAGGGTCTTTCTAGTCAGGTTCCCCAAAATGGAATTGAGATTTCTCTTTGTAATGCCTAAAATATAATTTCCAAGACGGCTGGCAGAATTACCTCATCTGGTCAACTGACTCTAGGTTCTCACAGTATTTCTCTCTGAAGGTGAGGCAAGAATTTAACTTAGACTGTTGCAGTGCACATCTAAATGTTTATGGCAGTGCCTGAGGCTTCCCCTATTTTTTCTGAGCTAATGAACAAAGGCTTTTTTCCAAACCTAACATCTCTGTTCCTATTCAGCACTGTGTGGTGCCGTTTTAATGGTTTAACAGCTCATGTGCATTTCCACGATTTTTCTTAAAGCAAGCTAGCTGGTAAAACATATACATTTAATTCAGTTACAATAATACATGTACATTCATTTTCATTTCAGCAGGGTGCACTGTTGATACATTTTAACACAAGCAAACCTCACAAGTACATTTTCAGCCCAAGCATCTGTACAAATTAGTTTGATGTGCAAATGACAAACAATTCTAATATATTTGTGACACAAGCATCTTATATAAATCATTTTGATATTCAAAGGACATATCATTCTGAAACAAACCACAACACCAAGCCTCTAGAAGAACCACCAGGAGAAAAATGTTATGCACAAACATCCTGCTTGGCAGTTGCCTATATCATCGTACATTTAACTTGCATCAGTCCTTCTAAGTAATTCCTCTCCCAGATGTTGAAAAACAACTTGAATGCTTTCAGAAAATGTCATCTTGTAGCCTTTGAAACAATGCCTTGACTGCTTTTATAGTCCTTAGCGTGTCTCTTTTGAAACATGAGAATCAGGTACACAGTTGCCTTCCAGTGCAAGCCTCTCATGTTCACTGTGAACATTTATTTGTTAGGGGAAAACTTTTCTTTATATTCAGTGTTCTTTTATTTACTTGCTTTCTCTTAAAACTAATTATTAGATCGAGCCATTGGCCTTAATCCAGTCATTCTGATATACAAAAGTAAGAAAAGGCACATGAATTTTACTTGCATCATGCTCTTCTGTCATGAGTTTCTTCTCTTTTTCATTGCAGTGCCTACATTTCTTTAAAGTGAACAAGAAGAAAGAAAGAAGGAAAAAATAGGGACATCTATTTTCGGTTATTTTTGTGTTCAATAAGGATACTAAAGTAAAGGCTTTACTTTATAGCATGCAGTGTATGTCTTGTATTATAAAAATACTGTTAAGGAATAACATTTGTTTTACTTAATGTTACCACTTTCCTCCCTTTTCCTCCCTCCTTAATGTTCTTCCAAACTTTAATGACAGGAAGTAGGGTATATGCTTTGGAGTCCCCTTAAAGTTTAGCAAAGTCAAAAGAGTACAATGTTTCCAGGTTTTCTTGTTTCATCCTGTTTCACAAGTGTAATCACTGCTTTGTAATCCCATATTTACTCATTAATTTGTGAGTTGGTGTTTTTTTTTTCCTGCTGATCTCTCTGTCAGATCCAGTCCCTAGTTCATTTCCAAACTATTCCTGGTTTGAGTAGTCAACTCTTATGCTTCTTTTTCTCTCTCTGGCATTTTCTTTTGAAAGACTGGAAATGATTTCACTTGCATAATCTTGCTACGACCTTTATTATCAGAAGAATAAGAAGCAGAATACATACCTTTCTGTTTGATAGTGAAAAATTAATTTATCAGGTGCTAATCACTGTGCTGTTACTGTGATGGATCCGAAATCTTCTTAAGACACTAAGGTCTTGCTGGCTGGATTCTGCTGAAATCAAAGTCTAGTTATCACAGTCTGTTGCCCACAGAAATTTGCAGAATATACACTGATAATGCACCAAACTCTGAGCAGTAACCAATAAATAACGTTTTATAAACAAACTGCAAGTACTACTGTTGCAGCTTTAGTTACTGTTCTACTTTACTTCTCAAACAGCATGGATGATATGAGAGATACAATACAAAAATATCTCTAGCAATGTTATTTGCTATAGTCTGTCTATACTGTTTTACTCATGCAGTTCAAATCCTGTTTTTCTCTTCGTATTCTGTTTTGGGATTACCTCAGTGTCACTGCTCGACAGAGGCACAGCAAAATAATGGGTATAGTTCCCCATACTAAAGGGGTGGCGTAAGCCACAAAACTATGGGCTAGGCTTGTAAATGCCCTCGGGCAGATAGCCTAGTATGAACCTATGAACCTATGAGAACATCTGCTTGCTGGTGTTTTCAGAAAAATATGTTTTCATCCTGTACTGGTATTGTTTTTTTAAGGAAACGCCTTGTAGTAAAACACATACAAATGCTTACTTGATCATTCAAACTTCCTTGCTTAACAGTGTCATATGATAGAAACACGCGCAGATTGTTTTCCTGTTGTCCACTCTTTACAGAAGCAGGTTAACTTTCATCTTGTTTTTCACATTCTTGCCAAGTCTGTAAGAGGTCAGCTTTCTTTAGGAAAACATGTCCATTAAGCAAATTCCTCATTTTCTGGGCCACAGTCATTTTAGTATGGATGCTGATCACATGTTACTAAACTCTATTTCTACATTTAAGTAAACTTTATTTTATACCTTATTTATGTTGCATATTTGTAGCATAATTACTTTCAACCTTTTATTCACTGTTAAATACACTCTAACAATTCCCTCTTCTTATTTTTTAACATACTCAAAACACTTTATACTGATATGTATTTTTGATCAGATTATATAGAAAATACATTAAGAAACAAAACCTTTAGTCTTTTTTTGATTCAACAAGTCAAAATGCAATTTTACATAGTTAATATAGTGATATCAAGTATTACTACTAAAACTGAATGTATTTAACAATTTTTTCTTGTGCAGACCATTCTGTGAAAATATTTTATCAGTTATGAGCTGTGTCTGCTTTAGTTTTATTTTTTTAACTTGATTAATTTATTCTTTTGCAATCAGATAATTTCATTTATGACTTAGAATCTATAAGAGACAAAAACTATGTGCTACTGCAAAAGTTATTTAGTGCTATAAATATAGTTTCAATATCATTTAACCATAACATTGTGGTCATATTTCTGAACTGCCCATTAACGCCTTGGTTGACAGTGAAGTGAATATATTAAACACCTTGGTAAAGTGCTGAACTGGGCTTGATAATAAATATTTGAATGCAATTATTTCAGTATATTTAATACTTCAGGATTAAAAAAAAAATGATTTATGCACTAAAGAATGCTATAAACTTATTAGTCTTTTAGCTGTATGAGTACAATATTTTAATATAAATTTCCTCTAACTGGGGTAACCAATACTAGTACTGATAAAATGATGGTATAAAAACCAGTGATAAAATTACAATTAGTAATAAAATTACAGCATGACAAATTACTTTTGAACTTGTTAATTTTACAATGTGTCCTATACAGTATATATCTTGGGTTCATAGGTAGGTACTAGGCTATCTGCCCGAGGGCATTTATAAGCTAGCCAGAGTGTGTCGGCTTTCACTGCCCCATTGATTAAATAACTGATCCTCTGTCAAGCAGAGCCAATGAAGTGATCCCAGGGGTGTATTTTCTGTTACCCATCCACTCGTCAAAGTTTCTCTTGAAGAGTGTTAGTGAGGAGCTCTGCCTGATGTAATTTGGAATTTTGTTCCAAAGCATGGGGAGTCTCGGTGACAGGAATCTATCCCTCCAGCATGTTCTGTTTATTGTTGTGGCGAGGTTTAGCTCACTAGAGCGCGTGGCTCACAGTGACTTGGATTTCTTTAGGTGGAGCATGTCCATCAATTCTGAGTTGGACATGGCTTTGTAAGTCAGGCAGAGATCACCTCTGAGTAAGCGGTATGCCACTGAGTATAGCCTGAGTTTTTTCAGTTGGGCTGCATAGAACATATGTTTGAGACCAGTAATCCTTCTGGTGATGTACTTTTGTGGTCTTTCCAGCTGTTGGAAGTGGCTTGTGAGGTACATCCCAAATGGGACATTGTACTCTATGATGGGTCTAATGAGTGACGAGTAGAGTGGCATTATAACCTCTTTATTTCTAGATGCGAACCCTTTAGTAAATAGATGGGCCACATAGAAGGATTTCTTAACTACTTTGGCAATATGATTGTCAAAGGAGAGATTCCTATCTACCTGGGTCCCCAGATCTCTTATTACCTCTTCTGTATTAAGGGGGCTGTCACCTATGTGGCAATTTGTGGGTGTTTTTTTTTCCCCCAAATGGGATGACTATACATTTTTTGGCATTTAACTTGAGGCCATGACTTTGACACCAGATGTCCGTCTCAGTAAGGCCCGTTTGGAGGATGTCCGTGTCAGCCGGAGAGTCAATTACGGCTCCCAGTTTGCAGTCATCGGCGAACTTGGTTAGCCATAGTCCTCCTGTGTTTGTCTGTACTTCTGAGAAGTATATGCCGAACAGTAGGGGTCCCAGGACCGAGCCTTGTGGGACACCAGTTGTGACTGGTTTAGAGTCTGACCTGGAGGCCACTATTCTTACTGTGTGAGTTCTGTCTGTAAGCCAGTTGGCAACCCATCTCATGACGTAGGGGTTTATGTTCAGGCTGGTGAGTTTTTCTGTAATACCCGAGTGGGGGAATGGTGTCAAAACCCTTGGCGAAGTCAAGGTAGGCTGTGTGAACTACTTTTCCCTCGTCTATGGCCTTGGTGACTGTCTCGAAGAAGTCAACCAGGTTTAGTAGGCATGATCTGCCCTTAAAGCCGAACTGGGTTGGGTCAAGTGTTTGGAGGTTCCCAATGTCTTTGTTAATGAGTTCCATGATGATGCGCTCCATAGCTTTGCAGACCAGACTAGTCAGGCTTATGGGACGATAGTTACCAGGGTCAGATGTTCTTCATGTTTCACTGTTGCAGTCATTATATTTGGGTAATCTGCTGGCAGGTTGCCCTCTGTCGGCCTGATTAACAAAGTCATGGGTCCTGCGTCGGTTGCTGTCCCTTCTTCCATGACGTCAGGTCGTCAGGGGTATAAAACATGCAGGCGACACCATTTTCATCAGTCTTTCTTGCCATGTGGTGCCCGAAGCAGAAGCAGTTCGCAAGTGCCGGTCGGCCGACTCCTGAAATTTTCGTTTTCGAGTTTCAGAACCGAAGTCTTCAACCTAAAGCTAAGTACCCCATTGGGGAAACTTTTTCTTGCTCCGTACCGATGTCGGTAAAAGTTAATAATTGTGTTACTTGTGGGAGGCAAATACCTCATAGGGATTTTCATTTGTACTGTATTCCTTGCCTAGGCCCTGACCACAATGTGCCTTGCTGTAGGTTTTGTGCTAAATTTAATTAACGCACTATTAAGTGTCAGTATATTTTTGCATCAAAATATTTTGGCTCAAGATTTAACTATCCAGAAATGTCGTCCGTTAGCAATCCGACTACCGGGATACATAAAAAACGCAAAGAAGAAGACAGAGACAGACCGTTGAGGTCCAAAACCGACGACGAAGCTTCTCCTAAGCCAGTCGCCGGTTCGCCGGTACTCAGTGAGGGGCTTTCGCAGCCCCTGATACCCGCTACTTTTGATTCGCAGGCCTCTACTGAGACCCATTTGGAGTCCGGTATGCGTGAGACACTTTAAGTATTGAACCCGTGGATGTCTCTACCTTAGATGGGTCCGGAGCCACTGAGCAGGCACTGGCTTCTGACGGTGTTTTCAGGCCTAAAGATTTGTATATTAAACCAATGCCATCTTCAAAACCTAGGCCAAAATTAACTTCTATGTCTAAAAAACTGACGCTTGGGCCACGTGCACAGGCCCCTATGCCTAAAAAACAAATGATCAAAATGGCTGAGGATTTAATTACCTCGATCAGGGGTTCCCATTCCCCTCCTGCTAAGAGGCCTAGGCAAGGCACTGACTATGAATCATCAGATCAGGTTTCTATTTTTTCTGATTCTTCTTCTGATTAGGAATTATCTATTCCACCTTATGAAGACTCTGATGCAGAAGATTCCACCCCTTCTGCTTCTCCTCCTGAGGATTTCTCTTTTGGAGAAACTTTGCATACCTTAAAGGGAGCACTTTCACTGGGAGAGTCAGGATTTCTCAGAATCTAAAAAGAGACTTGGGGATTTCCTTCTTCTTCCTCAGCATAGGCCTTTGGCTATACCTCCTGTTCTAGACATTGTTGATGATGTTTTCTCAGAATCCAGCATAGATCCTGATTCCCTGCCTCCGGCTCCTAGTAAGCCAGACAGATATTACAGGGTTCTTGACTCCCACAAATTCCTCTTTAAAAACCCTACTGCTGACCCTGAAACCATTTCTCAGGGTCAAGGGCATTAAGGCTTCTACTGCTAAAAATCCTACCCCTTCTGATAGAGACTCCAAGGCGCTGGATAAATGGGGTAAGAAGGTTTACACGTCTGCAACCTTGGCAATCAGGGCTTTAAACTCCATTTCATATGCTTAAATATCAGCAGCATGTCATGGGCTTACTTAAACAGAAAATTATTTTGATTTCTGACTGTGTGGAAAATAAAGAGTTGTAGGATTTATTGCATTCAGCTGAACAAGTTGGCAAGCATACTTTGCAATGTGGTTTTGATTCCTTGGAAGCCTCTTGTAGGGCCGCTTTAACTGGATCTGTGATAAGAAGGCATGCTTGGCTCAAGGAGCAAAATCTGCCTGATCATATTAAAGCAACAATGTTGGATGCTTCTTTACAGCAGGACAGCCTATTTGGTAATAAGGCAGAAGAAGTTTTGAAAAAGATGGAAGATAAAGCTAAATCTATGCAAACTGTAAAAGATTTCCTACAAGTGCAGCCACCCAGGTTCAGTAGGCACTGGCCTACTAAGAATTGATCCTTTCCAGTACCCACCAGAGCTGCTCAGGTCAAACCCAGACACTCCAAGGGCTCCAGGTTTCAGTCACAAGGAACTTATAGAACAAAACAACGGGTTGCCTCTACCTCAAAATCTGGAAGTAACAAGGCACCTTCCTACGGTAAACAGTCCCAATGACTTTCCTCTGCAATCACCAAGCACTTATCTTTTGGCTGCCCCTTTGCGGGGGGGGGGGGACTGGCACTTCATGCATGAAACTGGCAACTAATTACCCAGGACAAGTGGGTTTTAAATATAGTATTCCAGTGATACAGATTTCATTTCCACATGTTGCCAATCACAAACGGATGGCCAGATCTGCCTCCAAATCAGTGGGCAGAGGCCCAGAAACAAGTTATGTCCCTCATGAATATGGTGGCTATTCAACCAGTACCAGAAAAGGAAAAGGGACAAGGTTTTTATTCAAGACTTTTCCTAGTACCCAGAAAAGACAAATCATGGCGTCCAATTCTGGACTTATCCATTCTGAATACATTCCTGGACATTCCAAAATTCAAGATGCTGACTCTACAACAGTTACTGCCTATGCTAGGCTAGGATGCCTGGTTGGTAACTCTAGACTTAAAAGAGGCTTACGTGCATATCCCAATCAGGGAATCTTGCAGAAGATACCTCCGCTTCAAAGCAGGCTTTTTGCATTACCAGTTCTCTGCCCTGCCCTTTGGCTTATCTACTGCATCCAGGGTCTTCACAAAGTGCCTGGCACCAGTAATTGTATTTTGCAGACAAAGAAACATTCAAATTTATCCTTACCTGGACGATTGTCTAATTCAGGCAGAAAACAAGGACACTCTTCTAAAACATCTGGCGTTTGTAAAAAGACTTCTAACTTGTCTAGGGTACACCATAAACGAAAAGAAATCACAACTGGTACCCTCTCAAATAATTACATTCCTGGGTGCAAGCTTGAATACAACTGTCCAGGTGCCAGAAAAACAAATTCAATTGATGACTTACTTCAGACAAGTGGCCACAAAAACCCAGCTATCTGCAAGACAAATTCTGCAGGCCTTGGGGTTCATGGCTTCCTGCATTTTAATAATTCCATATGCAAGACTGCATATGAGAAAACTTCAATGGTACCTAAAAAGCTTATGGAGTCAACATTGTCACAGCCTGGAAACAATGAATGTTAAGTTGTCTATCTCGCCTTCATTCTTGCTGGATGGGTTCGGAGCCGACCTCGGCTCCGACTCGGCCACTCTAAAAGCTCGAGAGTTGGTTCCACCGGCTCGAGGCTCCCCTTATATCCCACAATGCTAGGCGAGAGTTACCTCAGATCTCGTTTGCCGCTACAGCTTCGAGGTTGGTTGCTTCTACCGGTTCCTGGTGAGTACTAAATTTTTCTTGAAAATTAGTCTTTAAAACCCCTTTTAAGTTAATATTCTTACTTAGTTAGTGTAGGTTAGAATACTTTATTCCCGACCCTAAATTTTTTCCGTTTCTTTCCCCAAGAACCTTTGGTTCTTCCATTGGGCCTTTAGGCCTTCCCTTCCCTAGTGGAGTGTGTGTGTTTTTTGTAGTTTATTCTAGTTTATTGTAGTTTTAAATACTAGTATTACTACTAATTTTATTGTGTTTTCCTGACAGGGTATAACTTGTGTGTTTGTGTGCGTGTTTGTGTACACCTGTCAGTCAAAATGTCTAAAGAAGCAAAGGTCTCCGGATTCAAGAAGTGTGATGCGTGCTGTCAGAAAATGTCTCTGACAGACGCTCACACTTCTTGTGTCTATTGTCTGGGGCCGTTGCACCTGCAGGACTCCTGTGCTGTGTGCCATGGCTTCAGCCCCAGGGTCCTGCAGGAAAGAAAAAATAAATTAATTCTTAGAGGCTTACTGAAGCCAGAGGATTCCCTGTCTGTGTCAACAGGGAAGCCCTCTAAGGCATCGAGGTCTTCGGCTCCGGCTTCTGAGCCGAGATCTCAGGTTGCTCAACCTTTGCCTTTATCGGCTCCGTCTGGAGCCGATAAGTCTCAGTCCACAGTTTCTGTGGCTCCCTCGGCTCGGCGGAGCCGAGGTTATTGAGTTCCGTGTCGGCTCCGACCAGACCTTGAGCCGACGACTAGGAAGAGGTCCAGGTCACCATCTCTTGGCTCCGTTCATTCGGCTCCAGGATCTCCCCTGCTGTCTGAACGGAGCCAAAGGTCTCACAGCTCTAGGTCATCGAGGCTGTCGGATCATGACCTTCAGAGGGTAGTGAGTCGACTACTTAAGTCCGAGGCACTAGCCCAGATGCTTCAGAGCCCGACTCATCAGTCGATGCCTGCCCCGGTCCATCAACATTTTCCTCCTTGACTCTCTTGAGTTCGGGCCGGGTCGTGTCGGAACCGAGACTGTGATTACGTCGGAGCCGATACAATTGTCTTCGGCTCCGTCGTCGGCTCCGTTTTCTTCTTTGGAGGAATCTCGGCGCCGGACTTCCCTCGTCGGCTCCGAGGGGGTGAGTGGCATCGGACCCTTGTCCGACCCCCCTCTCCCTCGGGGCTTGGCGCTGGTGAGTTCGGCTCCGACATCGGCCTCGAGCCATCACTGTCGGTGCCGAGGGGTTCTTAGCTCCTCGGGCGGGGAC
>NC_056744.1:28489383-28510926 GCF_019279795.1 Protopterus annectens | reverse complement strand
CTCTTTGCATTTCTGCTACATCCCCTACTATCTTTGCATTCATATGCCTCCCTTTCCCGTTATGCAGGAGTCTGCATGCAGAGTTATCAGCTGCCGCCCGTTTGCCTTCCTGGATTGATTGGTGTTGATTGCTCATTACGGCTCCATTTAGACTGCTTCCGCATTTCCTTGTATTCTCCGCATTACCTTCCTATATCCGTGGTTGTTGACGGGAGGCAGTCACATGACTGGTTTAGGGAGCGTAGTCATCCTCGTGCACATGCATCTGTGCGCATTATGTACTCTCAGCGCATCTATTTCCTAACACGCCAGTCCTGATGCTGTGATGTGCATTGTACAGCCCAGATTTGCTGACCTCCAATATCCTTCCTCCAAATGTGGCACACCCCTCTGTGGTTGACATGTATCTCGTGTAGGCCACTCCTCGGTGTAGTACCGCTCGCCGTTTGCTCCATCCTTACACCGGCGCCGTTTTTGCGATTCACTATTATCTACCTCATTTGCATGGAATTGACTACTAATACATGGTTACGGCGCCGAACACCGCCACCACTCCTTGACAACCATTGCGCTGGGGTTGAAGCTTTACATACATACTATGGTGTGTGGTGGCTGTGCAGCTGATGTGTGTTATACTGCTCTTTTAGGACATTGTCATATTATTTCATTGCTTTGCAACTTCTGTGCACATATCCCGGGGGTCTGCTGTTCTTTCTACGTACGTGCCATTTATGTCATTTTTTACATTTTGTGCATATTTTCTTTGGACATTCTCGGTGCCTTTCCACATTGGCATATTGCACCTATATGATACCTGACTTTGACAGCCTTCTGTTACTCCTTGGTCATGTTTGGGTAAATGTAAACCGTTTTTTTTGGTTTACATTGCCGTGCCCTTACGCTACGCCTGTGCCACTTCGTGGATCGCTATTTGCCCTCATTTGCATGGTGCAATACCGCACACAGTGTGTTTTGCATACCTAAGCTGGGGGCGGAGACGGTCCGGCGCACGCCGGTAGTGCACGTGGAATTCATTCATACCTGAATCGCTCAGCAGCCATATTTGGCGTTATAACGCCGGCGCTATGCTGGCGCCTGGCGCAAGGTTCATGAATCCGGGGGTTATACACAGGTCAGGCATATTTTTATCAACCAGAGGAAAAATTGTGGATAGCAATTAATAAAGAGCTGAAGAATTTTATCTGGGAGGGGAAGACAGCAACAGTCAAGTGGCATAAGCATATTCTTCTAATAGAACAAGGCAGATTAAGACTACATGATTAGAAGGGGATACTTCAGAGGTACACAGTTAAGGCTCCTACACATAGCAGAAGCAGAAATCTATAATTCAAAGCTGAAAGAGATGATGAAGGGGGGGTGGCTGAAGAAATAAGGACAGACTGGGATTTTCGATGCAGATCTTAAAGGAGAACAACAATAACCATATAGAATATTGGTACTTGCGTATTATCGCAACCACAGTCTGTCTGCAGGGACTGCATTCTCTTCTCGGCAATGTTCCATTCTAAATGAAATAACCTGCTGCTAATTATTTCAACATCTAGATGAATTAACCAGCTGGTGAGCGTTAAAACGAGTGCCGATATTCAACTTTTCTGCTTAAGTTTTCAACAAGTCTGTATTTTTTTTTTGTTTGTTTTGTTTTACAAGATATATACAATGGGTTGGGAGGGTGGCTTAATGGCTAAGGTATTTGCCTTACAAATACAAGGTGCAGGGTTTGAGTCTCACAAAGGATAATTGGCTAGGCTTAAAATGGCTTGCAAGGGCAGTTAGCTTAGTACTAAACTATGAACCTATATAGTTGTAACCACTTGAGAGCATAAGCAGACGACTTGCTTTTTTTTTTTTTTTTTTTTAATTAATATCGCAACCACTTTATAAGAAAAACTGATGTAATGGCGTCGGCTGCATGTTTTATACCCCTGAGGACCTGACGTCATGGAAAAAGGGACAGCAACCAATGCAGGACCCAAGACTTTGTTAATCAGGCCGACTGAGGTCTACTGCAAGCAGATAACCCAAATGTGATGACTGCAACAGTAAAACACAAAGAACATTTGTACAAGCTATAAGTGGCTGATTACTTGCTCTGCCCCATATTATAACCACGCATTCATTCATGGCATTCTCGGCAGCACGACATTTCAATGAGAATGGAACGTTGCAGAGAATGCAGTCATTGCAGACAGACTGTGGTTGCGATGACACGCAAGTACCAGAATATTATATTCATAAAGTAGCAGAAACTATTCCAAGAACTAAGACAACATAATAATGCAGAAAGGAGATTCTGCCAATAGGGATGATTGCAATTAGGAGATAAAAGAGGCAAGAGGGGGCTGTAATTTATTGGAGAATACTGCCAAAGGACCCAAGGTACTGAAAGCAAATAACTAAAGAGGGAAAGGTAATAGAATGGGAAGACACCTAGAATTTATATGGACTGCAGGTTAAAGACTGCCTTCCCTATCAAACAGTAATGTCAGAGTATATGGAAAGAGAAAGAAATATGGGCGGGGGGGTCCTAAATAAAAGTCCAGCAGTGGTAAGAGTTTTTTAGTAGTATTTAGATCAGAAGCTGCTGTTAAAGGAATAATTAGTAGAGCATATAAAATACTACATGATAATTACAAGAATCAATCAGAGGAGGTTAGAAAGGATTAGGAAGAGATTGGATAAGCAGTTTACAAAGAAACAATGCACGTCTCCCATATACGCAAAAAATCTATAAGATTTAGGATTTTTACTTGGAAATTTTTACATAGGCATTTTTATACCCCTAGTAGACTCCAAAGAATTTTTCCTTAGGGAGACAGCAAATGTTGGAGGTGTGACGGGGTAGGAAAGAGGTAATTCAGAACATATTTTCTGGGAATGTAATGAGTTGTCAGACTTTAAAGATTTTCTGCAGACTACTCTATCAGAAATACAGAGTGAGCAAATTGGTGTATCTAGGGAAATGATTTTTATGACCTAGGATGCTGAATCGGAATTGCCTACACATAAGTAAGGCCTTGCTAAGTCTAATTATGGTGGCTGCCAAAAAGGCAATTACTAGTAAATGGAAATCAAAGTCTAAAACAACTGTACTAGAAATAAAACAACTGTACTAGAAATAATGAATATAGTAACAGAGATAAAACAAGTGGAACAGGGATCATTAGAAACAGGTAGGAGCAATTACATAGAAAAAATGGGAATTGTGGGAACAATACACATGGGAGGAATAAAGTGTAAAAGAAGGCAGGATTTGAATGAGCTATGTAATGTTTGACAATGATTGGGTAGATATCAGATGTGTAATGTTTGCAACTAAAATTATGTCAGTATGGTTTGTGATGTACAATGTTTGAAACTAAGATTATCTCAATATGGTTTGATTTCATTTATATAACTGTATGATTGTCTATGTGTCTGTGTCATAAGTGATCATTCAATAAAGAGGTTTCTTGTTTAATAAAAAAAAAAAAAGCACTGATTACAGTCACCCTGGAATATCCCCCTTTGAAATTTTATCCCTTGGATAATTTTCCCTTTGTCATGGCTCAACTGTGAAGTTGTTTGCCACTGTTTCATGATCATTGTAATGTAATTCAAAGTAGGGTACATCTTATACACCTATAAGCATTCCTTTATTCATGAATGTAGGAGCTGTCAAATGCTTTTTGGTAACCTATTCATGCCATACTTAAATTATTCCCCTTTTTACAGTTCTCTGTTGTGGTTTTATTTAGCAAAACATTTTCCTTTGTTCAAAGTGACTTTCTTTTGCTACCCTTTAGTTCTACTGTCATAATTGAGCTTTTTTCCCCCAAATGATTACAGATTCAGAGGCAAGTACTAGACTAGCTGCCTTGCAGGCAAGTCTAATCCTAGCAAGTTTTTCCTTTTTATGCTCAAATTAACCTATCACATTTGTTTAGAGATTGGTCTTACTTATCAATAATTATATATTAGCCCCAATGAGAATAACTGGGATCATACCATAGATAATTTGACGGGACTCATTTAAGTAGCTGCCTCTGTCCATTAGTAGAGTTGGTGGCAGTCCAAGAGTAAATTTTCCATTTCTCATCTATAGATTCAAGTTGTGCTTGAATATGAACAGGGATGAATTTTGTTTTATGTGGATGGGGGGGGGGGTCTGTTCCACAGCAGCGGTATCCTTTGTGACCATATACCTGGCCCTCCAAACCATTCTGTTGATAATGCAGTAGAGGTATGGATCCCTAGACAGAGGATTTCTGGTGCCATTTGACTTGCTAACGTGCAGTAAATCTATTAATATTGGGTCAGAGGATGCCTTGTATGCCAGACACAGGTCAGTTCTTTGCAGTCTGTAGGATGGAGTACAGTGACAGGGCTTTAAGTCAGTCCAAGTAGAACACGCTGTTTAGGCCTTGTATCATTTTAGTAAGGTATCTCTGTGGATGTTTCCAGTTGTTGCATATGTCTGGACATATGCAAGACAAACGGGGCATTACATTCAACACTTGGCCTAATGACGGCTGAGTAAAGGGGGACAATAACATCCCTAGATCTAGACACAATCCTTTTGATTATAAGCTGTGCAATACAAAAGGACTTTCTTACAACAATGGACACATGTTGGTCAAAAGTTAGGTCACTGTCTAAATAAGTTCCAAAATCCCAAACTGGGTCAACTCTTAATTATAAGCTCTGACGGAATCAATTCCAGTATACAGTGTGCCTACTGATGAACGGAAAGTTACTGGTCTACAGTTCTTAGGATGGCTTGCAGGTTTCACTAGAGTATTTTTCTCCAGTTTTTAACCAGGTCGGTGTCTGTTTGGGATGCGCATACAAGTAACTCTTACTCAGGGCTAAATCTTTGGCAAAGATGTTAAAGTTTTTAGCAGAAATGTAGGTACTGCATCGGGGCCAGTTTTCCATGTAGGAGCTTTTCGCAAAATGTGTCTCCATTTCTCTGGCCATTACTTCATCCCAGTGCATATCCTTTACATTAGAGCTCCTTACTGTTTCTTTCAATTCTTCTATCTCCAGTCAACATCTTTGTTATGTTTGACAGGGTCTTCATAAATACGTCTCTAAAATGTGTGTAATACTACTGTTGTTTTTTTTTTTTTTTTTTTGGTGGAGTTTCTAATCCTTTTGCCTTGTTTCCTATTTCCCTATAAAATCTTTTTGGGTCGTCAATGAATTGCTAGTTTTGTACTTTTTGTTTATATTCACCTGCACTCTTTCCAAATTTTCTGTCTCTGCTGATATTTTAAGTTTATTAATAGTAATAGTACATGATAAATCTTGGTCTGTTTTAATGCTGTGCAATGCTTTTACCATGTCTATCTTCCTAAGTATTTCTGATGATCTGTTCCCTTCTCTATATTCTTCTATCAGCAATACTTAATCGTTTTATAGGGTTCTCTACTCGATGCTTACAAAGTGGCATTTACCAGTTTCCTTCCTTTTCTTAGTGTTAACTATCAGTAATTAGTTTAGTTTCACAGTAATATATTTAAAGGTTCATAGGTTCATACTAGGCTATCTGCCCTAGGGCATTTATAAGCCTAGCCAGAGTGTGTTTGGCTTTCGCCACCCATTTTAAATTAATTTTGCTATGCCCTTTTTCGAGGTTAGTATACTTTGCCTCCAACAGTGACACAGAAGTGATACCCAGGGTAAACCTACGATCTCCCATCCACTCATCAAGATTCCTCTAGAAGAGAGTCAATGAGGGACTCTACCTAACCTGGACTGGGATTTTATTCCAGAGTGAAGGGAGCCTCTGGGTTATGAATCTGTTCCTCCAGCATGTCCTATTTATTTCAGTGCTGAGGTTCAAGTCTCTCGAGCGCGTAGCTCAATGGGATTTGGATTTTCTGAGGTGCAGCATGTCCATTAATTCCGGGTTGGACATGGCTTTATACGTCAGGCACAGATCGCCTCTGAGCAGGCGGTATGCCACTGAGCAGAGCTGGAGTTTCTTTAACCGGGCAGCATATGGCATCTGTTTGAGCCCTTTGATCCTCTTGGTGAGGTACTTTTGGGGTCTTTCCAGTTGCTGCAGGTGTCTGGTAAGGTACATCCTAAAAGGGGCATTGTACTCAATTATGGGCCTGATGAAGGATGAGTAAAGAGGCACGATGACCTCCCCTGATCTAGCTGTGAATCTCTTCATGATTAGGTGGGCTATATAAAATGTTTTTCTAACCACTTTGGCCACGTGGTTGTCAAATGAGAGACTGCTATCAACTTGGGTCCCCAGGTCCCCAATTACTTCTTCTGTACTTAATGGATTACCACCTATGCGGTAATTTGTGGGCACTTTGTTTTTGCCAAAGGGGATGACTATATACTTTTTGGCGTTTAGCTTGAGGCCATGGCTCTGGCACCAGTTGTCTGTTTCTATGAGGCCCTTTTGGAGGATGCTTGTGTTGGCTGGAGAGTCAATTATGGCGCCCAGTTTGCAGTCATCTACGAACTTGGTCAGCCACAGTCCTTCCATGTTGGCCTGTACCTCCGAGAAATATATACCGAACAAGAGAGGTCCCAGGACTGAGCCTCGTGGGATGCCACTTGTAACTGGTTTGGAGTTTGACATGGCTCCAGCAATTCTAACCATGTGGGTTCTGTCCTTGAGCCAGATTGCAACCCATCTAGTGACATAGGGGTTTATATTTAAGCTGGTGAGCTTATCTATAATGCCCGTGTGGGGTATTGTATCGAAGGCTTTTGCGAGGTCCAGGTAGGCTGTGTGGACCACCTTCCCCTTGTCAATGGCCTTGGTGACTGTTTCAAAGAAATCAACCAGGTTTAAGAGGCAGGATCTGCCCTTAAAGCCAAACTGGGTAGGATCCAGTGTCTGTAGGTCCCCAATATCTTTATTTATGAGGTCCATGATGATCCTTTCCATAGCTTTGCAGACCAAGCTAGTCAGGCTTATGGGGCGATAGTTTCCAGGATCCGTTGAGGCACCACCTTTGTTGAGAGGGACCACTGTTGCTGTACGCCACTCTTTGGGTACATATCCTGTAGTAAGGCTGAGATTGAACAGTAGTTTTACGTTTGGGTTTAGCTCTTCTTGGAGTTCATGTAGGACGCAGCCCGGGACACTGTCTGGTCCCATTGATGCTGTGTTTTTTGCTTTGGAGAGGGCGGCTCTTACCTGAGCATCTGAGATGTCAGGGGGGCAGCACTCTGCTGGGATAGATATTTGCCCTTTGGGTGGGGAGGGGGGGAAGAAGTTTGCGCTGAACCTGTCAGCTAGGATGTTGGCAATGTCTGTGGGTTCGATGTATTTTTTGTCATTTTGGACTAATTCTGAGCATATCTGGAAATTCCCACCCAGGTTCCTAACATAACTAAAGAAATCCTTGTGATTATCCTTAGTGTCCTGTGCAATTTTTTTCTCGAAGCTGGCCTTAGACGATTTTATGAGTGCCCGTAGTTTTTTGCTAATACCGATCAGAGATGCCTTCCCTTTTTGGGATTTTGCTCTATCATGTAGTAGCTTCTTCCTTCTATTGTATAGTTTGTTTATGGCTGGGGTCCACCAGACAGGACGTCTACCTTTGGAGGATTGGGTACTGGTTTTATTTGGGATTGCATGATCCATGCATTCCTGAAGGTGTTCATAGGATGCATTTATAAAGGATTCTGTGGTCTGGGCCGTATTTTCCACAGGCCCAGGGGCTTTGAAGGATTCCACCTCGGTTTTGAGGAGTGTGAAATTTGCTTTAGAGAAGTTTTTCACTGTGGGTTTCTGGGCAGGGCATGGGGTCAGGATGTGAATATCCAGTGAGATTAGTTTATGGTCTGATCTTACCAGTGAGGGATACACTTCTGGTCTGGAGCATAGAGTCCCCATGTTGGTGATGATCAGGTCCAGTATGTTTTCCCCTCTTGTGGGAGTGGTAACAAGTTGTTCCATAGCATTTGAGTTAATAAATTCTAGGAACCTTTGCGCTAGGGCGTTGGAGCTAGAATAATGCTCCCAGTCTAAGTTTGGGTAGTTGAAGTCACCCAATATAATGGTGTTTGGAGAGACCTTCATATTTTCCAGTGTTTTCAGGAAGGCCGAGTGGGGTTCCTGGGTTTGGGAGGGTGGTCTGTAGCAGGCTATAAACTGGAAGGCAGTTTTACCCACTGTTAGTTGCACATGGATAGTCTCTGATGCTTCGCGTTGTGCCACCAACCTGGAGGTGTGGGTATCTCTGACGAATATTGATATTCCCCCTCCTTTTGTGGTTCGGTCAAAGTTTTGGGGCCGAAAAGCATGGTATGAGGTATAACCTGGTGGTGCTGGGGTGCTCTCGGGAGCCTTGAACCAGGTTTCTGTTACTGCACAGATATCTATGTTCTCCATGCTAAGGAGAGTTTCGAGTGCATGCATCTTGAGGTTTAGACTTCTGGCGTTGAGTAGCATTACTCTTAGTTTCTTATCCCTTGTGATACCTATGGAGGTGGGTTTGTCTTTTGAGCCTTGCCTAAAAAAGGCACTATGGGGTTAGCAAGAGCCTTTGCCAATATCCGAAAGCCCAGGGGTGACAGGTGCAAGCCGTCCCTAGCGAAGCATCGTGGCTTGTCGTGCATGTCATCCCAGGCTGACAGGCACTGGATCCCCTTTGAATGACACCAATACTTAAGCCAATTGTCGAAACTGATCATCTTGTCTTCATATTTTGGCATCATTCCTGGTGAGGGTAAGATGCTACTCAAGGTCAGGGTCATACCGGCCTGGGCTACATGCTCAGAGAGCTCCTCTATGTCTCTTTTCATGTAGTCCAGGGAGGTACGTCTCAGGTCATTCACACCAGCATGGACAATGACGGAGTCATATTTGTACTTGCCTTGGAGTGACCTGAGTGCTTGTGTTATGTGGCAGATCCTAGCGCCCGAAAGGCAGCTCGCCATGACCTTCGCCTTGTTCAGCCTGGTGAGTGGGACGTCAGTGTGCCTGACGATAGTGTCACCTATTACAGGTGTATCAGGTGTGTTGTTTAGCCTTAAGGGCTGTGACTGTTCGGCACACTGGCTTTGTGAGCTATGTGTTGCACATGTTTTGTTTTGGGGGTAGCGGTTGCTTGGGTGCCTGCTTTGGAGGCCTCTGCTGCTTAGGCAGATTTTTATTTAGAGCCTCCGAGTATGTTTTTGTGTGTTTGGTTTGCTGTTGTGGTAGGTCTATGTGAGACTGGAATTGTAGTGAGTGTGGTTTCCTTCTCCTCCTGACTGGTTACGCCAGTACTGAGTTGAGAGAGCTTAGCCTCCAGTTTGGCTATATGGTTGCATCTCTCACATGTGTTGGAATTTGTTGGAAGGAGGAGAGGGTTGTCTGTGTACATGAGGCAGTTGTAACATTGCCTCAAGATTCCCAGATTCACCAGCTGGGCCGGAGAGGAGATTGACAACTGACCTTTGGAAATGCTAGAATAGTATTGGGAATTCCTTTATAATTGAAAAAAGGGCCAATGGGGAACAAGGTACTCAAGGGGAGTTTGTGAGGGTGTAGTGCTTTTAATTTTTTAGTGCTGACTTATATAATTGCTTTAGTGAGCAAGTGCCAGGTAACTTAAATGCAATGTGTTACAGGTAACTTAAATGCAAAAATGACAAACAGTAACTTTCTTTCAAGTGAAACAAGGAAATAAGTACAGTAAGCAATGCAGATATCACTAGGGATCCACAGAAGCGCTGAAAAGCCGCGTTTTAGGTGGAATTAGCATTTCAGGGAATAACAAGCAAACAAACAGCAAGCACACAAACAAAGCTAGATTCAGCAGGCCTGGATCTAGTCTATGCTACAGCAAACAAGGTGTACCAATACTTCTGTTATATCCTAGGAATTTCGCTTAATAGACCTGATTACTGTGTTCATCTGTGTTACTAATCTTCTCAAATTTTGGGTCTTATTTATTCTCTATAATCTGCCTTTTTCATCTATCTTAACATGTCTATTCATCTCTAGGTTCATAGGTTCATAGGTTTATACTAGGCTATCTGCCCTAAGGCATTTATAAGCCTAGCCCAGAGTTTTTGTGGCTTACGCCACCCCTTATGTTAAAAAATACTGTGCCCATTAGTTTGTTGTGCCTCTGTCCAGCAGTGACACAGAGATGATTCCCGGGGTAAACCTATGATCTCCCATCCACCAGTGAAGATTTCTCTTGAACAGAGCCAGCGAGGTGCTCTGCCTCACATGGACCGGGATTTTATTCCACAACATAGGGAGTCTCTGGGTGACAAATCTATCCCTCCAGCATGTCCTATTTATATCTGTGCTAAGGTTTAAGTCGCTTGCTCTAGTGGATCTGGTAGATTTGGATTTTTTGAGGTGGAGCATGTCCATTAATTCTGGGTTGGACATGGCCTTGTATGTCAGGCACAGGTCACCTCTGAGCAGACGGTATGCGACTGAATAGAGCTGGAGTTTCTTCAGTCTGGCAGCATATGACAGATTTTGGAGTCCCTTTATCCTTTTGGTGAGGAACTTTTGGGGTCTCTCCAATTGCTGCAGGTGTCGGGTGCGATACATCCCGAATGGGGCATTGTACTCGACATTGACCTGTTAAATAATCAAGCAGGTCTTCCCTTAAATCATTTTAATCTGGATTGAGAGCATCATCTTTGCTTTGTTTCCTGAGAGTAATCCACAGAATGTTCCAGAAAATCTACCTGTGACATATCCTCTTTAAATGCACATGGCTTCATCTGCTCTTCCTCCACATATGAACCCTTTGACTCATCACTCTGCAACATTTCCTGAAAAGTCAGGGAACTGCTAAGCAACCAAGAAGGCATCTCATACATGATTAACGCCCCTGTCCAAAAAGGTCACAGTCTTCAAGGAAAGAATTCACCAAAAGGCTCAGTCCAAGTGAAAGAATGCCCCATAGAGTACCTCCAGCCTGTGTGATAACAGAGGTTTACTTCCTAAGGAATATGACAAAGGTGCTTAGACGTGATGCCCCTCCCACTAAGTCCAATCAGAATCCTGCTACAAACAATACACAACTGTTATAACACCTCTTAAGAGTCAGAAAAGCAACACGATTGCAAAGCTAGTCTATCTCAATTTATGACCCCTGTGAAAAAATACCATGGCTAAAACCAACAACTCCAGGATCCTGAATACAGTAATGCTTGAAGGAGCACAAACTATGGAATGGGGGAGTCCTGAAAAGTGAATTAACATGCAAAACCCAAGGGTAGTGTGTCACAGGGAAATGAATACAAGTTGGATGCCAACATCTAAAATAAATCTTCTACAGGTTACTTCCTGTATCTCTGAATCCATGTCATATCAATAAAATGAGCAAGTCCCTGACCTTTCACTCCTGGGCCAAAAACATTGGACTGGACTCACCCCATGACTCCTCCTTGAGCTAATCCAGATGGACTGAACCAAATAAAGGCTGCATAGGCCCATGGTATTCCTGATCTACAAAGTGAAGACACACTGGACCTCTCCCAAAGTCCAGACTAGGCAGTAAATGAACCAAACAAGCCAATCAGGAAGTGTACTGGTGGCACTAATAGACCAGGATGCACTTTTCATGAATCTTATTTTCCTGGTAGATACAAATGGCCTAAGCAGATACTGACCCACACTAGACAGAGATTACTCCTCACCCATTAAAAGACTCAGGAGGTTATGAACCATTTAACTTTTCCTCTATAGCGAGACTACTCCAGCCAATCTTCTAAGCAAGATCTCAAGTGAAATTCTGGCAGACTACTCGGGTGTTAAGAGGAACCCTCCCCAAAAGTCATACAAACAGCTTTCTTCTGACTTTTTTCTCAAACATGGAATCTTTCTGGTTTAAAAAAAAACACATTCCAAAAGGCACAGAAAATTCTTACTGCTCCTACCAGGTATAAAAATATAAATTGCGCAAGTGGCAAAAATAAACTGCAGAGCACGGGGGGATCCTATTTACATAGTCAACATGCAACACAAAAGCACGTGTTGCAACAGGTCTGCATTTCTCCCTGAACGTGGAAAATTCTTGCAAAGGATGCCAAACGCTGAATGCTGAACAGGCCAATCCAACCATAGGATCAATTAAATAGGATCCACAATATTGTTAGACTGACTAACCAAATATAGGTCTAAAAATTATGGGAACACTTCATGGGATATTCTACTACTTAATAATAGAAAATCCAGTGTCAGGAATGGTATATTTTTATCTGTGAAAGTAAAGATTACATGTGTAGAAGTAACCACAAAATTACTTCCACGCATGCCATATTAAAAAAAATGAAGTGCTTATACATTTTTATATGCCTCTAACTGATCACCAACAACTTGGCAGATCTGCTAAGGTTACTACACTAATCTCTACAAAAAAGTAAGAAAAATACAAAGCAGGGTCATAAAAGCATTTAGAAAATTGTAATCAGCTTCCTCCAAGTACAATGTACTGCCGCAGTAAAATCAAATTCTGAATTTAGACTTCATTTGGAGAGTAACTTGGGAAGCTCTACAATGGTGTACTTAAATTTAAGCAGAAAATTAAACCACACTCCAACCCAAAAATAAGTCTCGTCCATTTAGAAAAATCCACAAGTAATCTACGGTAGTCATTCATTTAATCCTAAGGACATGACCAAATGATCACAGACAGAAGACTGGATGCCAAAAGTGAAGGGGTACAGCATTTCATGAAAAATCAGTGTACAACTACAGAAAAGATGGTGAAGTTGAAGCTGGAGCTTAGTGTCAGCCTACAGAAACAGCTGACAAACAGCAGAAGTACTGCTGACAGCTTTTGCTTACCATTAAAAATGTAAATAGGCACAGACAAATCCTACATTTAATCTCCTGTACAGACAGCCTTCAATTTCCAGTCTGAAGCAGACTGCTATGAGACTGGCTTACCAGAAGTGATTCTGCATCATGACTGGTTGCAGCATTTAAAATGGCAAGGATTAAATGCAAGAGGTACAATAAAACAGAAGACAGAGATGAGTAAAACAACTTAATTTCAAGCAAACGACTTTCTAAACAAAATAATACAGCAAAGCAGTAAGTTGTGAAATACCCTAAGCAGATGGCTTGACTACATAAAGCAATCAAAAGATTACTAATATACTGCAGGGTGAAATGCCCTAAACTGAAAATATTTAAAAAAACAACAGATGGAAATAGTGACTTGCTCTACAAAAAACTTCATGCAAATATATATGCGGCTGTACTTGAGTCATAAAATAGACAGCAAAGCAGTTTGTTGATATGCCAGTCTCAAAAAAAAAATTCCACAAGGTATAATGTTATAGTTATTGGCAAACTTCCTTCAGGGAGTGTTCAGTGGTATAAAAAAAACACAATAAAATCACTGAGGAAAACTGCCAAGGCCAACTGCTGAATGGCAAGCTTAAGCCTGTTCCAGTCATGAACTTCAGCAAGACAGACTGCAGAGTCAAGGTAACTAGCAAACCAATCTAAAGCTTTTCTCAAATTGACTTACAATGGTTGAAGACTGCTAGAGACAGTGTCTTTGTCTCCAGTAGCATTCAAGTCCTTATTAGTCTGTGTGTCTTGGGGGGGGGTTGAGCAGAGGATGAAGACTGGTTTCCGAAGCTGAAAGGGACAACTTGCTGAGGCCCACCAATACCTCTAATTTAGACAGGCGTGTGGCACATAACAGACAATCAACATGTGGATGTCAAGCTAAGAATGAAGTCAGTGCTTGCATCAAGGGAGGCAAATTTAGGGAAGTCGACATCACTGGCACATAGAATGATATTAATGGTACTGCCTGGATCAATGCCTACTTGAGGCAAGGCCGGGTATAACAATATGCAACTCTACTCTAACCTGGATGGCACAACCCCAAGAGATGGTGCTGTCAATTAATTAGGCCTCAAGGTCACTGTCAAGGGTATCGATACAAAGGTAAAAAGCAACCAAGGATACAGCAAAGTCAGACCAGAGTCTTAGTACTAAAAGATCCTCCAAAGCTAAAATAATCAATCCTGAAAGGAATACTGTTAAGTTTATTGACAGCAAGCCTACTGAATGATGGTAGACTGAAAAAGGTGCTGAAATATTCTCTGACAATGCCATTTTCTCTTTTCTCAACCACTGTGCGACCTTGGAGTAGGTATACACAAGAGTGAGGGTGGGGGGTGCAGGGGAGCTAGCATGCATACCTCTCAACCTCTTAGAGCAAGAAATTGGGACAAAGCCATAATAAAAGTGGGACAAATGCCCCAAAATGGGGACAATTTATAAATATTGCTTTTACAAACTTCAAACGTTAATAGAACAACAGGTTTTGCATTAGAATGAATCTTCAGAAGGATATGAAGTCTGAAACTCAATTATCTGTCATTATTTTCCAACTTTAATCTTTAATGATTTGCCACTAATTTGCGTAAAACTACAATTTTATGAAAATGGCCAAAAATGTAAGGCAAAAATCTGTACATTCTGAGAAAATATGTGCAGTTGAGAGGTATGCTTTCATAGTCCACTTGCAAAAAAAAAAAATACCACTGGGGTTTGCCAAACGTTTTCTGCAATTAATTTTTTTTTCTCTACTGATATCCTACTGAATTGCTGTCAAATGATCGACAGTTCCACCCCAATGACAACAGATGCTAGTATTTAAGCATCTATGGCTGCCATCCTAAAACAGAGCATCCAGTTGGCACTGAAGATCCCACTGACACTATCTGTGGTAGGTCAAACAACAGTCTCAACAGAAAATGAGCATGAACAGTGCCGTTAGTACAGAATCAAGAATGATTAAAAGTAAAAATGGTTAAATCAGAATATACTTCAACCATGTTGATGCTAGCAAGAGTAGTCCACAAACCAACACACACAGAAGACATCACCATGACGCACCTTAAAGAACCTCACTTTACCTGAAGAAGCCCATATCGGGAGGGTCTGCCTAGGCACCCCCACTGTAAGGGAGTCTGCAAGTACATACATACATACATACATAAAAGTAAGGACTGTACATCTTTCTCACCCACCCCTTAACTGTCTAGGTTTCAGAAGACAGAGACAGAATGAGAGAGGGAGAAAACAATTCCCCTTCAGCACAACAAGAAAGCCACAAAGAGAACTGGACCTCAAGCATGGAGATGGAGGAATGGGAGTGAAAGCTTTTATACAGCAGTGATGCTTCTACTCTAAACATCCACCGTTATGATTAATTCCTCTCAGAAATGTATTAGCTTCATCATCGGGATCACTGCTGCAATCCTGAACTCTAATATGACTGAGAAAGTATATCCAAAAAGTCAGTCAGCTACAGATGAGCTGGCTAAAAAGGCAGGTTTGGGCACCAAGGCCTTCAGAGCTTTCATGCCAACAGGGAGAGGGAGGTGGAGTCCTGAAAGGACAATGCAAGGAACAAAAAAAACGGATTTGTACCCTGGTATAAACAACACACCAAAATACAAGAGGGGTGGATGCAAGAAGCAGCTACTGTTACACTGATCATTCAAACCTCTCTCTTTATGGTACAACTGTACTATGCTCATCAAATTGATGACTGCTGCAGTAGCCCTAGCTATACGGGTAGGTTAACCTAGCTTACTACATTAACAAGGTGGAAGGGAAAGGGTCCAGGAGCTCCTACACAATTGCCCTAGCAAAGTCTGATCTACACCTAGAGAAGGAATCAAACTTGTAATACCTTGTAAATGTATGTACAAGGACCAAGTTGCTGCTGCTAGAATCCAACCCTTTCCAAAAAGCCATAGATAAAGCCAAGGTCCTGGTAGAATGAGCCTTGGCACTGTCTGGAACAGTTTTGTTGCAGTGAGTATAACAAAAGGTAATAGCCTAAGGCAACCATTTGGAAATGGTCTGTTTTGACAAAATTTGTCCCTTGTTACTGTCACAAGAAATGAACAACTGATCCAAAGATCTGAAAGATTTAGTTCTGTCAAGACAGTACTGGAGTTTGTTTGTGGACATCCAAGGTATGGAGTATCCTTTCTCCCATATTTTTAGGTTCAGGAAAGAAAATGGGAGATGAATAGATTGGACAAAAGTAAACTCGGATACAACTTTAGTCATACAAGAAGGTTTAGTTCTCAAAGAAACCCTGGTCTCTGTAGAAAATAAGATAGGGTCGACTCAGCAAAACAGCTTGCAATTCTTGCAGAGTTCAAAGCAATGAGTAAAACAAGTTTTCCATGTTAAGAACTCAACTTGGCCAGATTATCTGGTTAAAGTGGAGTAAGTGTTAATTGCTTTAACACAAAATTAAGATCCGAAGGAGGAGCAACTGGTTTCCTTAGAGCTTTCTTATATAAAACCTCTTTCAAAAAACATCTTTGACATAAGAATGCAAGGAAAGGGAAGGATCCATGGGCAAACATGCTGAAATGGCCAATAAATGAAACTTGGAGGAGTAAGAAAGGCCATTTTGTCACCAACTAGAAAACCCTTTCCATTTGCTAATATATGATTTTCCAGTAGCAGATTTTCTTACCTTAGCACTGAAATAAATAGAACATGCTGGAGGGACAGATTCATAACCCAGAGGCTCCCTTCACTCTGGAATAAAATCCCAGTCCAGGTTAGGCAGAGTCCCTCATTGACTCTCCAAGAGGAATCTTGATGAGTGGATAGGAGATCGTAGGTTTACCCCGGGTATCACTTCTATGTCACTGTTAGACAGAGGCACAGTATACTAACCTCAAAAAAGGGCATAGCAAAATTAATTTAAAATGGGTGGCGAAAGCCAAACACATTCTGGCTAGGCTTATAAATGCCCTAGGGCAGATAGCCTAGCATGAACCTATGAACCTATGATTAGAACCTACTGCACATCCTTAGTAAACAGATGCCAAAATTAAATTAAGGCCTTATCATCCAGGCAGTCATTTGAGGTTGACTGAGATCAGGGTGTATCAAACACCCCTGATCTTGTCTGAATAGATGCATTCCATGAGGATGCTTGCGGCAATTGCCACTGACCATTTCCTAAAGAAGGGAGAACTGTTTCATGGGCCAGAAAGTACACCTCAAGGATATTGAGGTATTCTTATGAATCTTCAGAAGTACCCTGGATATCAGTGGAAAGGGTAAAAAAGCATACAGGAACATTCCTGTCCAAGGAAGGGAAAATAAATTGGTCTTCCAAGTCTCCTTGCATGCAGTCCTGGAGCAAAATCTTGCCAGTTAATTTAATTGCTCAAAGAGGAGGCAAATAAGTCTGCTTGAGGAACTCCCCGCAGATGGATCAAATCTTGGAAACCCCCCAATCTAGTTTCCATTTTTGAGGTTCTGCCACTGCCCTACTCAGCTCGTCTGCCACATAATTTTCCTCTGACAGAATGTAGGATGCCTATAGAGTAAGATTGTGCTGTGAAGCTATACCCCAACCTAACACTGCTATTCTCCAAAGGGGGTGCAATCTAGCACCCACCTGCTTGCTGATGCACCAAAAGACTGCTGGATTGTCCAACAACTTGAAGAGGTATGGCTATCAAAGATAATTCAGAGAGATGACTGCATTGAGCAGGGCAAGAATTTTTTCATAGGTGTTTACTAGGCTAACGACCACAACAGCCTTTTTAAGCCTAGCCATGCATCCCAAATCTCTGACAAGTTCTGATAACCCTGATAAATCTAAGAAGGTGTTTGGGAGATGAAACATTTACAAGCAGGGGTCTGGGAGATGAACCATTTACAGGTTGCTTCTGTCCATTAGAGACATAGGTGCCAAACCAGGGATGAATTTCCTGTTCCCCATCCAATTGTCCAAGTTGTACGTGAATTGGGTTAAGGAGGAACTCTGCTTTACATGGATGGGGAGCCTGTCCCATAGATGGGGTAGTTTCTGGGATACATACCTGTCTCTCCAACATGTCCTATTTATATCACAGGCAAGGTTTACGTTTTTAGAACAAGTAATTCTGGTGCTGTTTGTTTTGTGGATATCAGGAGGTCCATCAGAATGTCCTCTATGCCAGGCATAGATCTCCATTCAAAAGCCTGTAGAAGAAAAATACAGGGATGGGGTCTTGAGGCGGTCTACATAGGCTATTTTACTTACGCCCTTTACTCCTTTAGTGAGGAACCTCTGTGGACATTCTGATTGTTGGATATGCCTGGTTAGGTACATACCAAACGGGGCACTGTACTCAATGACAGGTCTGAAGAATGCCGTATACAGTGGAACAAAGACTTCCTTGGACTAAGATGCCATACCTTTGATTGTAAGTTGCACAACATAGAATGATTTCCTCACCACTGTAGACACGTGATGGTCAAAGGCTAGATTACTATCTGTGTGCGTCCCCAAGTCCTTGACTACTAGGTCAAGTCTAAGGGTGTGCTGTCAATATGATAGTTACCAGGAGTGGATGACTTCCCAAAGATTATTATGCATTTCTTGGCATTTAGTTTTAGTCCATGGCTCTGACACCAGTTGTTTATCTGTGTCAGCACCTCCTGGAGAACATCTGTGTCAGTGTGGGATTCAATGACGGCTCCTAATTTGCAATCATCTGTAAATTTAGTCAGCCAGCGACCACTGACATTGGCCTGGACTTCAGAGAAGTAAATGCCAAAAAGGAGCAGACCAAGGACTGACCCCTGAGGGCCTTTAACTTCCTGGGTCCTGACTGTGAGCCAGCTGGCTATCCACCAGGTGACATACGAATTTGTACCTAACCTCTTGAGTTTATCAACAATGCCTGAGTGGGGTATTGTATCAAATGCTTTAGCCAGGTCAAGGTAGGCAGTGTGAACCATTTTTCTCTCATCCATTGCTTTGATTATCTTCTCAAAGAAGTCCACCAGGTTGAGTAGGCATGATCTGCCCTTGAAACGAAACTGGGTTGGGGGTCCAGTGCTTGGAAGTTTACTATATCTCTACTGATCATTTCCATGGCTTAACATACAAGACTAGTGAGACTTAAGGGTCTGTAGTTTCCAGGGGTCTCTAGATGGCCCACCTTTGTGGAGAGGGATGAATGTTGCTTTTTTCCATTCGTGAGGCACGTAACCTGTTTGGAAGCCACAGCTCAACAGTTATTCCAAAAGCCCTGATAGGTCATGTTTCATGTTATTTAGAAGGCATGCTGGGATATTGTCTAGGCCCAATGATGCAGTGTTCTTGGCCTTAAACAGAGAATTAAGGATTTGTTCCCTAGTGATATAGTAAGGGCAGTTATACCTGATGATATTTCCTGAGGGAAGGTTGAGGGATAGAGGGGTAAAAGTTGGAGCTGAATTTATCAGTCAGGAGGTTTGCTACGTCTTCTAGCTCAGTATGGGTGGCTCTATTTTCATTGAGCTCTGCACACCATTGTATATTGCCTCTGAAGTTGCAAACATACCTAAAGAATGCTATTTGGTTGTACTTGGTCTGGGAGGCCAAACTTACCTCACATTTGGCTTTGGTAGACTATTTGTCCTCAGAGTTGTTTGGGTGCTTTTATCCTGCTGGGTGCTGCACCTTCTAATTTTTGCCATGATTTGTTTTCTTCCTTTTGTTATACAGCCTATTGATTTTGTGATTCCACCAGGGTGGCTTGTTTTTTGAGTTAGTTCTGTACTTCTTCCTGGTGGGTACAGCTGTCTCTATGCAGCTGTTAACAAGCTTGTACAGGGTTTCTGTGAACAGTTCTGCAGAGGCAGCAGTGTTCTCAGGGTTTATGGGGGCTTGAAAATATACCAAGTTATCACTTAATAGCAAGAGGTTTGCCTTAGAGTAGTTCCTGAATATTGCAGGTTTAGCTGGGGGTCCAGGTTTTATTTTTACTTTAAAGAAGACCATTTTGTGGTCTGACCCTACCAGGGAAGACATTACAGTAGGGAGTGTGCAGCACTCTCTCATACTAGTGAGGAGCAGATCCAGTACAGTTGCACCCCTGCTTGGTGTTTTGACTATCTGGTCCAGGGAGTGTGTTTACAAAATCTAGGAATCTCTGTGCCTGTACGTTTGGTGTCATACAGGATTCCCAGTCTATAGTTGAGTAATTAAAGTCACCCATGAATATGGTACTGGGTTAGATGGTTACTGTTTCTAATAAGTTTAGATACATGGTATGGGTTTCCAGAGTCATAGAGGGGGACCTACAGCTTACAAGAAGTGGTACTGGATTTTGCATATGGTGATTTTAACACAGAGCAGCTCAAGTGCATTGTCCTGTTTGATTAGCCTTGAAGTACATTTATTTCTTATGCATATAGAGACACCTCCACCTTTACTTCACCCTGCCTGTGAAGTAACTGCTCTAAATGTGTGGAAGGCATTATAACCTTGCACTGTGTGCTCTCCGCGGCTTTAAACCATGCCTCAGTGACCACACAGATGTAAACATTCTCTAGGGTGAAGAGAGCTTCTAGAGTGTGGAGTTTTTTGTTTAGACTTCTAGCACTGAGCAGTAATACCTTTAGATTTTCTTGGTTTTGATTTGCTATGTTGGAAGTACTTCCAGTTTGGCATTGCCTACAAAAGGCACTAAGGGGGAAGACAATGTTTTTACCTAACATTCGAAAGCCAAGAGGGGAGAGGCGCAGACCTTCCCTGGCAAAGCAGTGTGGTCTGTTGATCATCTCCTTCCATGCTGACAAATACTGCACCCCCTTAGAATGACACCAGAAACTAAGCCACTTATTAAAGTCAATCACCTTTTGTTCATATTGTGGCATCATTGAAGAAGGTAAAAAGTTGCTCAATGCTAGGCTCATACCAGCCTGCGACATGTATTCCGAGAGCTCCACGTTGTCTGTCTTCATATAGTCTAGAGAGGTATGTCTAAGGTCATTTACTCTCACATGGACTATGAGTCATACTACCACTTTGGTCCAATGACCTGAGTGAGTGCATAATGTGGCGCATCCTAGTCCCCGATAAGCAAATGACCATGACTTTCTCCTTATTCGGCCTGGTGAGACAGACATCAGTGTTTCTCACGATGGAGTCTCCAGTGACTAGAACATTAGATTGGGTGGAGGCTTCCCTTATTGGCTTAGTAGTAGAGCCTCCATGAGATGTAGCTCTATGTGCTGATGTGAGTGTTGTTTAGAAAGAGTGCATTTGGGGGCTGTTAAGGGTATTTGTTATGTGTACTTCATCTAGGAGGTCTTTGTGGTTTAGGAAGGTTACATTTAAGTGCCCCAGCATATGTGGCTCGATATGTCTGCTTTGAATTGTGTATGATGGGTGCAGCGTATATACTACGGACAACCTTATTGATATTAGGAGTATTGTTATGTGACAGCTTTGATATTGTGTAAATACACCTCTCATATACCATATCAGTTTGAGAATTAACTGGTTGTCAGTGAACGAGACTATTTCAGCATTACCACAGGATGCCCATATCCACCAAGCTGGTAACGGGGACAGTGGGAAAGTTCATACCCATGGCAATAGACCTTTTTTATTGCTTAAACAGAGTGAGAATACCAATCAATCAACGTCAGGAGTATCTGGTCAGGGACAGTGCTCGTCACTGCAAACTAGCTGTCCTGTGTGCAACTAGGTATTAGAGAAATTTTAATCATGCTTTTACAGGAAAAATGTCACTCAAGGGGTCAGTCTGTACATG